>NC_046286.1:24189175-24492975 GCF_004115265.2 Rhinolophus ferrumequinum | reverse complement strand
TAAACTACCATGCTAATTTTTTTAAAAGAATGTAAGGAAAATAATCCCAAAAACGGTATAGCCTCTGTTCTCACATAATTCCTATGTAAACTTCCTTCAAACCTAAGAGAAATATAGTGTATTTATTATCTCTATCAGTGATCTAGATTTTAAACATAATCAAATCTGGTCATCCAGCCAGGCTCAAAGAAATCCAAAAGCCATGTGGGGTTAAACAGAGAAGAAACCTCTCACCACAGTTGGACATATGGACACAAGGAAGGTGCTTATTGTTCCCAGTCATGAGGAAAGCATATGGTCTTTTTGAAGACCATGATTTCCTAGGAAATTTATTTCCATAGGCAGTCCACTTACTTGGGAGCTAACACATGGATTCTACTCTGCAGTATATAAACTTAATAAAAATGTGAGGTAGAGCAATTGTAATGTCTATCATAGGAAAAGCACTGCTTGGCTCCAGGCATAGATGTTCTTATGTATATCATAAGCCTATCCTGAGCTCTTCATAGTAGCAACATATTTAGGCAAATACAATAAAGTTGAAAGTATCATTTGCCTGAAATCTAAATGTAATTTAAATTATTTCATTTTCTTTAAACAATTTTGATTCCTTTTTTTTTTTTTTAATTTCTGGTGCCTGGAAAGGGGAGGAATCACACTACAGGTACACCTGTGGCCCAGAGCCAGCTTATGAAATAGAGCTGACCAGATGGAGGAAAGAATCAGTGATACTGAAGAAAGAAATCTGGAAATGACAGGGATGGAAGAGAGAGACTTGAAAATTAAAATAAAGACCTCTACAAGAAACTCCATCAGAAAGAGCAATATACGAATAATGGGTATAGCAGAAGGAGAAGAGAGGGAGAAGGGCATAGAGAGCCTATTCAAACAAACAGTCAATGATAATTTCTCAAACCTATTGAAAGAACTGGATCCTCGAATCCAAGAAGCAAAGAGAACACTCAATTATCTCAATCCTAAAATGTGCTTTCTCCAAGGCACATAATATTGAAACTGTCAAAAATTAATGACAAAAAAAAAAGAATTCTCCAGACAGCCAGGGAAAAGAAAAGCTAGGAAAGAGTGGAAGCAAATATTCAAACTACCGAAAATGAGAAATTACCAGCCAAGAAAAATATATCCAGCAAAGTTATCCTTTAGATACAAAAGAGGAATAAAGAGCTTTCCAGATATACAGAACTGAGGGAATTTTCTACTACAAGGCCCTCATTACATGAAATACTGAAGAACAAAGGATACAAAAGTATGAGTAAGATGACTAACAGACAGACAGAAGCAGGAAATGGCAACCCCTACTCAGAAAAGAGCACTAAAGACTTAAGTATACCAAAAAGGTAAAGGAGATTAAAAAAGAAAAAGAAGAAGACAATTTACTACTGAAACTTAGGCATGAACTCACAGCATAAACAGAAATAATTTGTGACAATGAAAGCATAAAAGGGGAAGGAGGAGAGGTCTGAATTTTCAAAGTGGAATGGATATAACACACATGACGGAAAAGGACTACTATATATACAAAACTTTCTTTTACATAAATTTAATGATAACCACTCAAAAAAAAAAAATCCAGAACTGAGACAAATAACATAAAAAAGGAACAACAGAGGAAATAATCATAGGATATACCACCAAACTAAAATAACATATAGAAACAACAAAGGCAAAGAAACAACGTAAACACCAACCTACCAGAAAACAAAAGATAAAATGGCTATAGGAAATCCTCATATATCAATAATCACCCCAAATGCAAATGGACTGAACTCACCCAACAAAAAGGCACAGAGCAGCAGATTGGATCAAAAAACAAAACCAACCATATGCTGCCTTCAAGAGATACATCTCAGTTGTAAGGACAAATATTGACTCAAAGTGAAAGGATGGAAAATGATGCTCCAAGCAAATGGCATCCAGAAAAATAGTGGGTGTAGTCATACTTTTATTTGACAAAATAGATTTCAAAATTAAAAAAGGTAACAAGAGAAAAAGATGGACATTTCATAATGATGAAGGGGACAATACAATAAGAAGACATAATACTTGTCAATATACATGCTCCCAATCAGAGAGCACCAAAATATATAAAACAACTACTAACAGAGCTAAAAAGAGAGAAACTGACAAAAACACAATTATAATAGGGGACCTAAATACCCCATTGACAGCTATGGATAGTTCATCCAAATAGAAAATCAATAAGGAAATATCAGCCTTAAATAACACATTAGACTGACATTTACAGGGCCTTTCATCCCAGAACATCAGACCATACATTCTTTGCTAGTGGACATGGAACATTCTCAAGAATAGATCATATGTTGGAACACAAAATGAGCCTGAACAATTTTAGAAAACTGAAAATCGTAACAAGCATATTCTCCTATAACAATACATTGAAATCGGAGATCAACTGCAAAAAGAAGTGGGAAACACCACACATATGTGGAGATTAAACAACATGTTAACAAAAAAAAAAAAACTGGGTCAAAGAAAAAAATAAAAGGAGAGATCAAAGATACATAGAAACAAATGAGAATAAAAATACCATCATATCAAAATAACTGGGATGCTGCGAACTAGTAATAAGAGGGAAATTTATAACATTACAAGCCTTTCTCAAGAAACAAGAAAAATCCCAAATAAACAACCTAACATTACATCTTAACTAGGAAAAGAAGAACAAATGAAATCTAAAGTCGGCGTAACGAAGGAAATAATAAAAATTAGAACAGAATTAAAGAGAAAACAAAAAGACAAGAGAAAAAAATTAATGCAACAAAGAGCTGATTCTTTGAAAAGATTAATAAAATTGACAAAACCCCTGGCTAGATTCACTAAGGAAAAAGAGAAAAGACACAAACAAAATCAGAAATGAAAGAGAAGTTATGACGAATACCACAGAAATACAAAGATCACATAAGAATACTATGAAGGACTGTATGCCACCAAATTAACATCCTAGAAAAAATGGACAAGTTCTTAGAAACATATAACCTTCCTAGACTGAATCACAAAGAACTGGAAAATCTCAACTGACCAAGGAAATTGAAACAATCATCCAAAATCTCCACAAAAGCAAAGGTCTAGGACCAGATGGCTCCACTATGAATTCCACTAGTGAATTCTACCAAACATTCAAGGATGATTTAATACCTGTCCTCCTCAAACTCTTCCAAAAAAACTGAATCAGAGGCAATACTTTCTAACTTATTCTATGAGGCCAACATTATCCTGATACCAAAACCTGGTACAGATAACAAAAAAAAGTGAAACTACAGAACAACATCTCTGATGAATACAGATGCAAAAATCCTAAGCAAAATACTAGCAAATCAAATACAATAATACATATTGTATTAAATACAATAATAATAATAATAATTAAAAAGACTGTACATTACAATCAAGTGGGGTTCATTCCAGGAGCACAAGGATGGTTCAACATATACAAATTGATCATGTGATACACCATATAAACAAAATAAAAGATTAAAAATCACATGATTATATCAATAGAAAGAAAAAGCATTTGACAAGATATAAGATTCATTTAAGATTAAAATACTCAATAAAATGGGTATAGAAGAAAAGTACCTCTAAAGGCCATATATGATAAACCCTCAGCCAATATCATATTTAATGGTGAAAAACTGAAATCATTCATTCTACGATCAGGAACAAGACAGGGATGCCCCCTCTCACCACTGTCATTCAACATAGTGTTGGAAGTCCTAACCAGAACAATCAGGCAAGAGAAACAAATAAAAGGCATCCAAATTGGGAATGAAGTCATCAAATTGTCACTTTTTTTAGATGACATGATTCTTTATATAGAAAACCCTAAAGACTCCACCAAAAAATTATTAGAAACAATAAACAAATACAGTAAAGTTTCAGGATATAAAATCAATGTACAAGAATGCATTCTGTTCCTATATACTAACAATGAAATTTAAGAAATCAAAAAAAAAAATTCCTTTTGCAATTGCAACAAAAAGAAAATATACATACCATGTTTCCCCAAAAATAAGACCTATCTGACCATCAGCTCTAATACATCTTTTGGAGCAAAAATTAATATAAGACCCAGTCTTATTTTAATATAACATAAGACCAGGTATAATATAATATAATATAATACTGGTCTTATATTAAACTTTTGCTCCAAAAGACGCATTAGAGCTGATGGTCAGGCTAGGTCTATTTGGGGGAAACACGGTAGGAATAAAGCTATTAAAGGATGTGAAGGACCTATTCACTGAAAATTGTAAGACATTTTTAAAAGAAATCAAAGGCGACACAAAGAAATGGAAAAAATATTCCGTGTTCATGGATTGGAAAATCAACATAGTTAAAATGGCCATATTACCCAAAGCAACATATAGGTTTAATGCAATCCCCATCCAAATAGCAACAGCATTTTTTAAAGAAATAAAACAAAAAAAATCATCCGATTTCTATGAAATCAGAAAGACCCCAAATAGCCAAAGAAATCCAGAACGAAAAGAACAAGGCCAAGGAATCACACTCACCGATTTCAATTTATACTACAAAGTGACAATAATCAAAACAGCATGGTATTGGCAGACAAACAGACCAATGGAATAGAATTGAGAACATAGAAATAAACCCACATATATATGGGCAGATAATTTTCGACAAATGAGCCAAAAACATACAATGGAGAAAAGAAAGCCACTTCAATAAATGCTGGGAAATTGGGAAGCCATATGCAAAAGAATAAAACTAGACTGCTATCTGTCACCATGTACTAAAACTAACTTAGAATGAATCAAAGACCTAAAGACTTGAAACAATAAACTGCATAGTAGAAAGCATAAGTACTCAACTAATGGATTTTGGGTTCAATAGGAATATGACCTCAAAGTCAAGAAAGTAGTAAAAGCAAAATAAATGAATGGAACTATAGCAAACTAAAAAGCTTCTGCACAGCAAAAGAAACCATCAACAAAACAAAGAGGAAACCAATCAAATGGGAGAAGATGCTTGCAAACAATGCCTCCAATAAGGGGCTAATATCTAAAATATATAAGGAACTCATACAAACACAACAACAAAAAAGACAAACAACCCAATTAAAAAATGGGCAGAAGACCTGGACAGACACTTCTCCCAAGAACACAAACGAATGGCCAACAGATAAAAAAATGCTCAACTTACTAGCCACTAGGGAAATACAAATCAAAACACTATGAGGTACCACCTCACACCTGTTAGAATGGCTATTATGAACAAGACAAGTAATACAAGTGTTGGAGAGGCTGCGGAGAAAAAGGAACCCTCATACACTGTTGGTGGGACTGCAGATTGTTGCAGCCACTATGGAAAACAGTATGGAGGTTCCTCAAAAAATTAAGATAGAATTACCATATGACCCAGCAATCCCACTCCTGGGTATCTACCCAAAATTTCTGAAAACATTTATCCATAAAGACAAGTGTGCTCCAATGTTCACTGCAGCTTTATAACGGTGGCCGAGAAATGGAAACAACCAATATCTTTTGATAGATAACTGGATAAAGAAGATGTGGTATATATATACAATGGAATATCACTTGGCCATAAGAAAAGATGAAATACTGCCATTTGCGACAACATGGATGCATTTTCAGATTATCGTGCTAAACGAAATAAGATGGAAAAAGTCAAGGTCTATTGATTTTCACCCATATGTAGGATATAGAACTGAAAGCAACAAACGAACAAGACAAACAATCATACAAAAAACTCACAGATGCAGACAACAGTTTAGTGGTTACCACAGGGTAAGGCGGGGAGGAGTGGTGGTAGAAGAGGATAAAGAGGTCAAATATATGGTGATGGAAGTAAAACTGACTCTGGGTGGTAAACACACAACACGATATACAGACGATGTATTATAAAATGTAACTCGAAACCCATATAATTTTATTTAACCAATGTCATCCCAATAAATTTAATATATATATTTTTAATTTCTGACCTGGAAGTTATAAGGGAGATGGGAATTTGAAAATGAAAAAGGAGTAAACTTAGAGGGAAGAAGTGAAAAGAAAGAGTAAGATCAAAGAAGAAACTAGTATGTCAGAACACTGGTAGAAGAGGCAACTACTACCATGGGCAGCGGAAAATGTCTGGACTCTATTTGAGGAGATTTGGTTCTACTCCTAACTTGGTAATAGTGGTTAAATGACAACAATGAGTAACATTATTGTCAATCAAAAAATGTGGGGTTTGAATGAAATCAATTTCCAAAAATACCTCCAATCCTATTAATCACTATGATTCTAAAGGAGAAAAACGTGTGTGTGTGTGTGTGTGTGTGTGTGTGTGTGTGTGTGTGTGTGTGTGTACAGGCATGTATATAAACATACATATTATTAATATATTTCAAAACATATTATGGTTGGCTCCCTCATACTTGGAAGCTTCAGAAAACTTAATGTAAAATCATAAAGGAAAGAAACATATAGGACAAATCATACAGTCTCCCAGTGAAACAGAAATTGGATGATTTCAATAACCACCAACTTTTCTCAATACCAATAATTGTTTGAACACAAGGAAGACATTAAAAAGGACCTAAATATTGTATAGATCTTAATATTGCATCAATGCTACCCGTCTGGATTTATAGCATGCACTTTCATTTACCTTATTTCTTTCCAATATTCCTGTGATAACTGTAGACGATAACGTTAAAAAATTATTTTATAATTGGGGAAATAAGACAAAATTTTAAGTGATTTATCCAATCACAAACCAACTAGTGTAAGACAGGAGTCAGACTTGGTTTCCAATTTACAGTGCAGTGCTGTATTTCACAAATGTAATAAAATCTTAATCTTTTCCTATGGATTTTCATGTAATTTACCTCTATATATTCTTACAGCAATTAGTTAAAATGTTTATTTGAAGTGTCCTGAACAAGTTCACCCAACTATTAAGTGGATGAGATAAGATCTAAGATATCTTATCATTTTAAGATTAATATTCAATATTACAGAAGGTATTTTATCTACATGGTTGAATTAGGCCCAATATATTCATGCATCTCTATTGTATTTATTAAGTCATCTCTCCCAAGTGAGGTCAAACTATTTTACATATAGACATGGAGTACTACAGAATAGTTAAAAATGTGGGCTCTGGAACTAGACAGCATCCTTTATTAGCAGTATCCTGGTTCAATAATTTAATTTATTGTGTCTGTTTTCTCAGCTCTAAGTGTGGATAATTTTAGTACCTACCTCAGTGTTGTAATACAAATTGTTTAGAATAGTTTCTGGCACTATGTATAAACTATAGCTTATATATATATATATATATACACACACACCACACACACACACACACACACACACACACACACACAAGTTAATGGGTAAAGAACATATAAAAAGCTGGTGAAAATCACCAACAGAGTTGATGCGTTATTTATCACCCTCCCGCCGGACGTCTCCTAACAGTTCTTTAAGATGAAGGCAGATCCAGCCTCCTTTCCGTTGATCAGGCTGCTCAGGCCTGGCCATGAGACCCCTTAGTTTCTGCCGGGTCTCAGCTCTGGGAGTGGTATCCCCAGTCTTGGCTAGTTCCAGGCCAGGCCCAGAGAGAAACAGCCTAGGGAGGCAGCCAGCCTCTCTCACTGGATGGAGCTGTAGCTGCCGCCAGTTCAGATATGCTGGGCAGCTTATCAAAGGCCACTCAGAACAGAGGAGCCAGCAAGAGCTGCTCAGAATACCCACTCTGAGGAGGCCAGGCTGAAGTGAAGCGATGGTTCCCAGCATGCTTTGCCCTCAGCTCCCCTGCACTGCTGTGGTTTTGCGATCTCCTCTCATAAGAAATTTCTAAAGACTCCCCTCTTTCCAGAGAGAACAGAGACAACTCCCCCTGCCGCATCTCTCCAGCTGTCAGCTTGGCCTTCCCTAAGCTAAAATTATTATGAATTCAGACTTCCCCGTTCTGCCACTTAGAAGCCCTGAGACTTGAGGCATGTCACCTGACCTCTCTGAGGCCCTTTCTCACCATGGGGAGGGAGCTGGGGGTAGCAGGGGTGCCATCTCACCTACTCCTAAGTCCAGTCGCTTTTGTCTTATAGACAGGCTTTTTGGTGTCTTCTGAAACTCTTAACTTTACCTAACGCTGGTAGTTAGGAGCCTTGGGTAGGGCCTGAAATTTAATCACTGCAAGCTTTATGACCGCAGTCCTCTTCTCATGTTAATAAATATTTATAAGCACCGGGAGTTTACCAGGACCATGGGGAATACTGTTGGCCTTTAACAAACAGACAACCAGAAATTTGTTCGGCAAAATGGGCTGATTTGAAGACAACAAAGAATTGCAGTTGGAGGCATGTGGTCCAGTTGTGGGGGGAAAAAAAATCACTTACATGGTCATGCCAAGAAGAGAAAAAAAGAGGCTATCACTGCACTGAAGTTCAGTACCAACGTCTGAGAAATAGAAATGCATCTGAACATTCGTACTTCTGCCCTAGTTGACTCTGTAGGGCTAAAGTAAACTACGACGTCTATGAATTATTTTTTTTTGGGGGGGGAACAAAAGATGAGGAAATTTCAGGCTTCTACACTCTAAGAATCACAGAAATTCAAGAAAAGTAATGACAGACTGTTAAGGGCAGAATGCCTTTAGGAACTCCTCTGGCCTTGCATATTATCCTTAACTTGGGCTGCTGCTCCTTTTTTCTCATCACCAAGAGGTTTAATTTTTCAGTCTGTGGCACTATTGGTATAAAGCACGCCTCATTAGCTTGTGGAAGGTAGACAGTCTTCATTAATTCAGTTCTCACATCATTGCTTTGCACACAGGCATACTTAGCTTCCCAAATAACTTAGGTACTTCAAATAGATTTATGACTAAAATTTTATTCTTATTTGCTTTGTTACTCTTTTTTCTTATTTTGATATTCTACAAAGTTAAAATTTAAAAGGATAAAGCTACTTTGGAGAATGACTCAGTGTTAAAATTTTGGGCATTCACTTGTCTTATGTGGTTAATACACAGTGATTTGGGTATTTTAATAATTTTCTTACCTTAGAAACTCTAATAAAGAGGCAAACAATTGACTTTTTAAAAAATCTGTTGAGAAATGTTTTAAACTATAAATTCAAACAAAGAAAATATCCAAGCCTTACGCCATTTTAGGATCCTGTATTTACTGCATCTGTCTATATAGAACACGTTAATGTTATTTTTTTGCTGATATTGTTTTCATGTGGGACTTATGCTACATCAACAAAATCAAGGCTATGAGTTGATACGAATGTTGTGGTAGATTGCAAACAAAATGATAATCATAGTAGTTTGCAGCTCCTTCCATGTAGAGAAAGAATCTATTTCTCTTTCTCCTGAATCTGGACTTAGCAATGTGACTTCTTTGGCCAAAGAATCTTAGCAATCATGAGACAGAGACATAAAGAATGCTTGCACACTGCAGCATGCCCTTCCTGTTGCTTTTGGAACCCTGTGGAGAAGTCTGGGCTAGCCTGCTAGAGAGTAGAGCTATATGACCAGTAACTTTGGTCACCCAAGCCTAATGCCACACTGTGAGTAAAATCATCTGGAACGAACCAGATCCCAGCCTACCTGCCCAGTGACTGCAGCTACAGGCGTGAATTCAAGTGAGATCATCAGAGGAACTGCCCAGCTGAGCCTAGCCCAAATTGTCAACCCACAGAATCATGAGTGAATAAGTTAATGATGTCTCTTTAAACCATTAAGTTTTAGGGTTATTTGTGACACAGCAAAGCCTCTTAGCAAGTTGATATTTTTAAAAACATTAAAATATATCTCAATGCCTCTCCATAATGACCATAATTCTAATACTGACTATAATTTTAGAATCAATCAGTGAAAAAATTGGTTGATATCATCATGGAAACTGCTCTGTGATACAACTTAAATGAACCCACCACAAAGCAACTAATATATATATGTATTAGGTATAGATGAATATTCAACATAATAAATGTATAATAGAGAGCAAGTAAACAACCAAAGATGGCCACTCCACTTGAGAAATTTACACTGCAAACCCCACTTCTACAGAAAGACCATCAAGAAGTTTTTACCTAGCTCCATGAGTAAAAAACAAAAGTAAGCAATATGTTTGACAATGTGAACACCATCCATACAATAAAGCTTCTTCTCTTTATCCATAGGTAAGTCCCTTAGGCCTTCACGAGAGCTTACTTAGTCTACATTTATGAATAACTCTAACAAATTGGATCATCTGGTTTCCAAGAAAAAAATCAGATTAAGACATTAAGTTAGAAAGAAAATTGCTTACAGACAGGCACACTGACACCAAAAAGAAGAGCTGCTATTAACAAAGGAATTGACAGAAAACATTTACATAACATATCCAATAACTCAGTCATTAAGGCACCTGAGACCAAAAGCCCTATCCTCCTCAGTGGTTCCCAGTGCATCGTACACACAGTGTATTAGTTCATGCTCCCTGTAATGACTTAAGTTTTTAAAAACCTGTTGAACTGTTTTGAGCCTATGCTGTTTAAAAGGTCCTCACCAAAAAACAAACTATCCAGTCCAAATACGCAAAGGACTTGAATAGACGTTTCTCCAAAGATAAAAACGGCCAATAAGCACAGTAAAAGATAATCAATATCACTATCATTAGGGCAATACATATCAAAAGTACACTGAGATACCACTTCAAATCCATTAGGCTGACTATTATCCAAAAAAGTGGAAAATAAGTGTTGGCAAGGATATGGAAACACTATAACCCTTGTATATTGCTTGTAAAATGCTGCAACCACTGTGGAAGACAGAATGACAGTTTCTCAACAAATTAAGCATAAAATGATCCACAATTCCACTTCTGGGTATAGACACAAAATAACTGAAAGCAGGGAATTAAACAGATATTTGAACACCAACGTTTATAGCTATATGATTCACAACAGCCAAAATGTGGAAAGAACCCAATTGTTCATCAGCTGTAATATGGACAAACTTTGAGAATCTGATGCTAAAAAAAATAAGCCAGACACAAAATATCATATGATTCCACTTATATGAGGTATCTAGAATAGTCAAATTCATGGACAAAGAAAGTAGAATGGTAGTCACCAGGAGCCAAGGGAGGGGAGGAATAGGAGTGATTGTTTAATGGATAGAGTTTCAGTTGAGGATGATGAACTTTCTGGAGATGGACAGTGCTGATGATTGAATAACACTGTGAATGTACTTAATGGTACTGAATTCTACACTCAAAAATGATAAACTATAAATTTTAGGTTATGGATATTTAACCAGAATATTAAAAAGGTCAGGAGTCAGTTAGTTGAATGCATAAAAATCACTGGTAACGTAGTACTGCAGACGTAATTACTTGGCAGGTTTTCATATAAATTGGATTGGAAACTTCAAGGGCAGAAACAAAACCTAAATGATCCCTGAAGGATGGGTGGGGGAGAAGGAGAAGCATGCTGGAAGAGGGGAACAGTGCACGCAAAGGCAGGGAGGCAGGAATAAACAACCACAACAAGAACAAAAATCCTCCTTCCCGAGGTGAATATACCGTATTGCCCTGAAAATAAGACCTAGCCGGACAATCAGCTCTAATGCGTCTTGTGGAGCAAAAATCAATATAAGACCCTGTCTTATATTTGTTGTGTTGTGTTGTGATGTGATGTGATGTTATACCCTGTCTTATTTTACTATATTATTTTTGCTCCAAAAGACACATTAGAGTTGACTGTCTGACTAGATCTTATTTTCAGGGAAACACGGTATGAGGGCTACTGGGGTGCAGGGGGACATGTTCTTGTAATAAAGAGCCATAAAAGTGAGGAAAGAAATTAGGACATAATATAAATTAAATATTTATGAACCTGTCAAAATTTTCTTTTGTTGTTGAGAGGAGGGATGTGATCTTTAAGGAAAATAATCCAAGCAATATAATGCACCTCAAATGGAAGGGGGTTAACCTGCTGTCAGAGACACCTGTCAGATGCTGCTCAGTAAACCTTGCATGAGGTGGTAACGACCCAAACTAGACTTGCAGTGTTAGGAAGGTTAAGAGAAATGGAAAATATAAAAGGAAAATTTCAAAGGAAAATAATGGAGTTGGAGATTTACTAAAGTTAAAAATAAATACATTTTATCCCACATCACTGACAGAAGCAAGTCTAATATACAATTAAGAAATGACGACACAATGTGATATGTAGATGATGTATTACAGAATTGTACACCTGAAATCTATGTAACTTTACTAACAGTTGTCACCTCAGTAAACTTTAAAAAAAAAAAAAGGAAAGAAATGAAGACACTATAATTTTAACCCTACAACACTGGGTAGGAAAAAGACAAAAGTCCAGAATTTAATGCCAAGACTTCGCTGTTGATAAGAACTGTGTAGCAAAAAGCAAGGAGATACCCTGGGAGCCACCATGTCGCAGTTCTTTAACATCAACATCAGGGCTTCTTTTATTCGACCTTTACATATGACAAAACTGAGACTAAAGGAACACAAACGACTTGTTCAATGTCTTTCAGTCAATAAGTGGAAGAGCGTGCTTTTGCGTTAGTAGTGAAAGAATGCAAATGAAATAAATTGTTCCTCAAGATACATTTTTGGACAAGAATGGAAATTTTTCTCAACTATACAGCCCCAAATTAGTGCAAAAAGAACAGAAACATGAACCCTTTAATAGATGTATTAATATTGATATCACAACATCCCACAGCACTCCAATAGTGTTCCCTATTCTGAAGTTTTTTAAAGTTCTGAAGTACAATAACTTGGCATAGGGAATGTTGAAAACCAGCCACGGTCTAGCTAACATATCTGCGATTTTCAGCATAACATACTAAAATAAAATGTGCTTTAATGCTGTACTCCAGCACTAGGTAAATAAAAACAGAATTGTAATGTTAATTTTATTATCAAATAAGTTATCTGCCAGTTTAAAAAGTAATTCTTAAATTCTGAAACTGAGAATGCAATCTTTCTCAATAAATGCAGATACAATTTATGTTATGTTGTAATAATGTTGGGCAATTGCTTCTGAACTACACATTCCTTGTCTAATTATTAAACTCATTAATATGCAGAGACATTTCAGAAGTTTGCACCCAGACTGTGAAAACAAAACTATATTAGTGAATATCAGTCACGGTTGTATTTTTTGTTTGATTTTTGTACTTAGATGCACATTAAAAAAAAAGAAAGGATAATCACGGTGATTTTGAAACTCCATAGATGAAGATAATGTGGATATGTCCAGACCTCCCACACTCTGGAGAGAGCAGGTGCATGAACAGCAGATGTCCAAAATTCACCAGGTGACTGTCCCCGATGTCTCCTGGAGGAAGAACTCCAGTCCCCAGAAGGGGCCCCTGCCCAGGTATCTCTGGGAGTCTCTGA
This sequence comes from Rhinolophus ferrumequinum, assembly GCF_004115265.2. Lineage (NCBI taxonomy): Eukaryota > Metazoa > Chordata > Mammalia > Chiroptera > Rhinolophidae > Rhinolophus > Rhinolophus ferrumequinum. The sequence goes on along the minus strand of NC_046286.1, from coordinate 24,479,540 downwards.
AAGGGAGAAACTAAATCTGCTGTTATCTGCTCCAAACTTTTCCCTCTGGCAGCTGCCTTCTTACATGAAAGCTCCTAGTTGCTGCCGCTGCTTCATGTGCCCTGTGAAATGGCTCTGCCCACGTCAAGATGCCACCTCCCTATGTTCTCAAATTAGCCAGTTTTGGAAGAGTCCAATTTCTGCCAATCGCAGCCTGAGGTTAGAAAGAAGTCCCTCTGGCATACTTTGATCAGTGCTCTGTCACTGTCCTTGGAGCAGCCTAGCTCCTTTCACAAGTGTCAGTCAAGTATCATGGCACTTCCTGTAAAATAGCTCCTTCAGCTTTTTCTTCTACCTCGCTCTGTCAAGGTTCAAAAACCCAAATGGGCTCTATCTATTCTGCTCCCTCCCCTGTTCATGTTTTCCCCCAACTCACCACCATGTGCTCTGCAATTAAAAAAAAAATTCTTCCTGAGTTAGCCTAAAACAAAATATCTCAGGCATAGCCATGTATGCTAACAGACATCCTTCTAGGTCACCCGCACAACACCTCAGCAAAGAGTAAGATACTTATACTCAATTTGAGCTCAGCTAGTAGCCGCTTTGAATGGTTATGGACGGAAATTATGTTTTATAATTTAAATGTATTAGGTTGGTGCAAAAGTAATTGCGGTTTAAAAGGTAAAAAATAATTGCAAAAACCACAATTACTTTTGCACCAACGTAATAACAAATACTCGAACCGTAAGTAGAAGCATAGTTATATAACATGCTGATACATGCCAGCATCAACGGATTACATATTAGTCAAAAATACTTCTTTATCCATTTCTATTAACTAAAAGAAAATGAACCATTGTCTGAAAAGCACCTAAAGGAGGGCCATTGGCTATTTCAAAAGCATAGTCTGGAAGTGATGAGCTAACATATTTTAATAAACATTTTTTATTCTCTGAATTTGGAATTTATTCCCTGCATGGTTAGTTGGTCTCATATAAATCCTCTTTTCTTTGGATTTACTTTCGGAATAAATGCTTGCTACTTTGTGCGAGAATCCTAAAGTTTTTGGATGTGGTTTGGGGATAAACTACGAAGAAGTCATTTCTCTTATATCCCTTTTTATAAGACAAAGGCAATTTGTTTAAAATAGAAAGAGGTATTTTACAATGAGGCAAATTATGAAATTATTAAAGTGAGTTGCAGTATAAATATGCATATATACAAACAACTCAATAAAAACCTAAAATACCAACTTCTCAGGAAATGTTTTTCACATTATATGTTTTTCACACACATAATATACACAAATTCACTAGGGTTCAGGATTAAGAGAAGGTTTTCTTGAGTGTGTGATATATATATATATATATATATATATATATATATATATATATATATGTATATATACATTTCAACAGTATAGTTTACATACAATGCCAAAGTTTAAGATACTCACTTATTTTCCTCATTTGGATTAATGACTCAACTTCAATATATTCAAATATGCAACATTTTGCACCTATTGGGTCAATTAAGGTATCCAAGTATATATTTGCTACAAAGGTTTGAGAATCTATCCTCCGAATGAAAATGGTTACAAAAGAAAGTATCTGAAAAGTAACTAAATATTATTCTAGGTAAAGAACAGAGAGGGTTATTTTTAAAGAAAAAATAAGATTCAAGATATTCATCATATAACAAAAGCAGGCTGTGGGCCTATTTACTTGAGATGCTTCAAGGAACTGGGGAAAATTTATATGACTTGTCAAGTCCAAAATTCTAGAACTAAAAGGAAATGGAGCTTGCGGTCACACACTCATCAAAACTGACTAAAAATGCTATATTTAAAAATAAAACAACAGTATTTCATAGGAACCATTTATTAGGGAGTTTGTTGTTAGAGGCAGAAGTTGATACACTGTTTAAGGCATCGTAAGAGACATCACATGAGATAAAGGTTGTGGTCAAGAAAATATTAAAAATTAAAGAAATTTTAAATATGCCTTAAAAATATTGATTCTCCTGAAAATCCTAAACCAAAAAAAGAAAAGAAAATATTTAGGGAAAGTGACAGAGATGTCCCATCTGTCCTGTCCCAGGAAAGAAACAGTACATTGCGGGGCTGCACCAAGGCACGTTGATAAATAGACCTAAGTCCCTCTATCACCAATAACTTCTAAAATAGGACACAAATAATTATTCCCATTCCACATGGAAGAACTAATTAAGGTATGTCCAAGAAACAAAGATTAAAAGTACACCAGGATCTACTCTGTCTCCTGAGCAAAGGGCAAAGGGTAACATACTTCCCTAATATACATCAAAACATCTTGAACAATCCTTTCACTGTCACTTCCATCCATATTCTTTCAATGGACAGCATTCATTTTCCTGGAATTTTTCCTTTTCCTATTCTGAGTTTCCAACCCTCAAACATGCCCCAAACCTTCCAAAAAGCTCTCTCTCCACCTCAGTCCTCCCCACTTCCTGCCCTCCATCCTCACATCATCCCACACCACCCCTTTCCCAAACCCGATCATGGGGATTTCCACTAGAACCCACTAGGCGAAAACTACAAAGGAAAGCAGGACACGTCCTTTCCTCCACTATCTTACCATTCTTGCTGCACACGGAGGGAAGACGCGGAGAAGCCTAGTAGGTACAGTTGTTTTTTTCCTTTGACTGCCTTCCTTATGAGAAAGTCTCATGAAGAACTTGGGTGGATTCAATTTCTCATCTCAGAATCAGACTCCTGAACTATAAATGTTCAAAAGAAACCACCACCATTTGGTTGCAGGGAACCCTTCTCTCCTGCATTTCCATACATGCTTGATGATGTCTGAAATCAGGGTGGGGGGAAAGGTCTTTCTTTTGATAGTGAAAATTAAGGTGCATGTGCTTGCTTTATGAAGCTGATTCGAAGTCAGGCAGGCAACTAGCACCTTGACAGGTACTAGAATCTTACCTGCTTTTATAGGGGAGAGTGTAGGGGAAGGATTGCCACAGAAAAGCCTAATGTGTTGTGTACTTAAAAGGAAGAAAAGTCTCTACTAGAGTGGGAAGGGATTCAGAAACGGGCTACCAGAGAGCAGGCTACAATTTCTGCAGGATTCATAACCCCGTCTGGAAACTGCATGTTAACTAGAATCTCTTTCTAGAGAAAAAGAGGTTTCCTGTTATATTCAGCTGGAAATGCATAGAAAATCTATTTTAATGATTTATAAACATTTGTTGTTGCTATTTTTAAACACATTTTTGCTATAAAGGAACTTGGTTTTTAAAAGAATTTATTCATCCAAATATCACCAAATTTATACACACGCATGCACATGTGCGCGCGTGCGCGCACGCACACCCACACACAGTTTTTAATAAAGTCTTAAAGCCTGAAACTTGAGGGCAGGGGTGGCAGGCGACATACAGACCCAGATGAAGGTAAAATTAAAATAATAAATTGGGATTGAGAGACAAATTGCTGTCATGTAACCCACTCATAAATTTCAGTGACTAAATGAACACGATGACCATGTATCCTTCTGAATTGTTCAGAGCAGATAACATTCTTTAAAATCATCAGTATACTTGCTTTTCTTTTTCTTATATGAAAAGCTCAACTATTTATTGGTCATGTAAAAAGCATGTCCTTCATATATAGAATACTCCAATAAAGCTAAATGATGCTTCTAAATATAATGATTCTTTATTATTTCACCTTAGTGAGGCCAATCGAAATATTTCTTCTAATACAGTGGCTGTTAGTATGGGGCGATTTTGCCCCACAAGGACCATTTGGCCATGTCTGAGGCCATTTCTGTTTATTTACTAGGATGAACTGGGTAGAGGCCAGAGATGCTGCTAAACATCTTGCTCTGCATAGGGACGGCCCCTTACAATGAAGAAGATCCAGCCCAAAATGTCAATAGTATTGAGTTTGGGAAACCCTCCTCTAGAAGAATGAAGAATATATGCTAATTTGTGAATATTCTTTCCCTTTTACTTGCCCATTTTCCCATCTCCTACTCCAAATCCACTCAGTGGTCTTCATTTAGAATGTTATCATCCACGATTTAACATGGCTAGTTTGTACTATTTCAGCTTGTGTAGTCATTTTTATGGTCCCATACTACCATCCAAAGGGAGCACTGCTGGTTTTCATATTTCTGATCATCTATTTCAGGCCGAATGTCTGGGTGGATCTGTGCAAAGAGCATCTGCAGAAATCATGAGCTACTAAAAGGCCAGACACAACTTGGCAGGAAGCTCATACTCAAGGAATAATAAAATTCTTTTTAAAATACTGAGTTGGGGTAGAAGTCAAACAAAAGCAAAAGTCTTTATTAAGATTACTTTTTTTAAAATAGACTTCGTTTTTAGAGAAGTTTTAGGTTCACAACAAAATTGGGAGGAAGGTATAGAGATTTCCCATATACCCCTGCCTCCCAAATGCATACCCCTCCCTCATTAGCAGCACCTCCCACCAGAGTGGTGCATCTGTCACAAGCGATGAACCTAAACTGACATATCATTTTCACCCAGAGTCCACAGTTTACATTAGGATTCACTCTTGTGTTGCATATTCTATGCACTTGGACAAAATTTTAATGACAAGTATCCACCACTGTAGTTTCATATTGAGTATTTTCACTGCCCTAAAAAATCCTTCATGTTTCACATTTTCATCCCTCTCCATCCAACTCCTGGCAACCACTGATCTTTTTATTGTCTCCATAGTTTTGCCTTTTCCAAAATGTTATATAGTACGTAACATTTTTGATTGGCTTCTTTCACTGACTAATATGCATTTAAGTTTCCTTCTTGTTTTTTCATGGATTAATAGCTTGTTTCTTTTTAGAGCTGAATAATATTCCATTTTCTGGATGTACCAATTTATCTATTCACCTACTGAAGGACTTCTTGGTTGTGTTGCTTCAAAGTTTTTACAATTGTGAATATTAACATTTGTTTTTTTAAGAGCAAAATATTAATACAAAGTCTCTGGGGAAAAACAGTCATCAGAAGTATAGGAGAAAGAAACATTTACTCATAATTTGGTCAAAATATTTATCAAATACTACTGTACTGGTCTTCTTTTCTGTCTCCTAATCTAAGCCATATTCCTATTATGGTGCATGGCACATAGTAGGTCCTAAGTAACTATCTGATGAGTGCATAAATTGAGCTTGTTTCCTCAACTGAAAATAATTAGATTTGACGAATAATATTTTAAAAATGCATTAAGTGATTTAGAATTGGTAATTCTTTTGCTAGAAAAATAAAAGACAAAGTTACTCATCTCCTTCCTGTTTTAATTTGGAATACTCTCTCTGCCCCGTATAAACGAAATCCACAGAAAAATTTCACATGCAACGTTAATTTTTTAACATGGCAGGCATGAAAGCAGGACAGGTGGCAGATTCTCTCGCATCGACTGCCTAAGAGTCGCGCCGTAAGAAGCAACAACCTCTTCCTCTCGGCCATCCACCCGGCAGCCGCAAAGCAGCAGCCATGCACGAGTGCATGCAGCCATGCATGCAGCCATGCATCTCATCTCCACCCACGTTGGCCATGCATGCAGCCATGCATCTCCACCCACGTTAGCCATGCATGCAGCCATGCATCTCCATCCACGTTGGCCAGGCGGGTGTCCAGATCGGCAATGCCTGCTGGGAGCTCTACTGCCTGGAACACGGCATCCCGCCCGATGGCCAGATGCCAAATGACATGACCACTGGAGGAGATGACTCCTTCAACGCCTTCTTCAGTGAGACAGGCGCTGGCAAGCATGTGCCCAGGGCAGTGTTTGTGGACCTGGAATCCACAGTCATTGATGAAGTTCACACTGGCACCTACCGCCAGCTCTTCCACCCCGAGCAGCTCATCACAGGCAAGGACGATGCTGCCAATAACTACGTCTGGGCGCACTACACCGTTGGCAAGGAGATCACTGACCTTGTCTTGGACCGGATTCGGAAGCTGGCTGACCAGTGCACAGGTCTTCAGGGCTTCCTGGTTTTCCACAGCTTTGGTGGGAGAATTGGTTCTGGGTTCACCTCTCTGCTGATGGAACGTCTCTCTGTCGATTATGGCAAGACATCCAAGCTGGAGTTCTCCATTTACCCAGCCCCCCAGGTTTCACAGCTGTAGTTGAGTCCTACAACTCCATCCTCGCCACCCACACCATCCTGGAGCACTCTGATTGTGCCTTCATGGTTGGCAGTGAGGCCATCTATGACATCTGTCGTAGAAACCTCGATATTGAGCGCACACCCTATACTAACCTGAATAGGTTGCTAGGTCCAATTGTGTTCTCCATCACCACTTCCCTCAGATTTGATGAAGCCCTGAATATTGACCTGACCGAATTCCAGACCAATCTGTTGCCTATCCCTGCATCCACTTCCCTCTGGCCACATATGCCCCTGTCATCGCTGCTGAGAAAGCCTACCATGAGCAGCTTTCTGTAGGAGAGATCACCAATGCGTGCTTTGAGCCAGCCAATCAGATGGTGAAATGTGACCTTCACCACGGTAAATACATGGCTTGCTGCCTGTTGTACCGTGGTGACGTGGTTCCCAAAGATGTCAAAGCCGCCATCACCACCATCAAGACTAAGCGTACCATCCAGTTTGTGGACAGGTGCCCCACTGGCTTCAAAGTTGGCATTAATTACCAGCCTCCCACTGTGGTACCTGGTGGAGACCTGGCCAAAGTACAGCGAGCTGTGTGCATGCTGAGCAACACCACAGCTATTGCTGAGGCCTGGGCACGCCTGGACCACAAGTTTGACCTGATGTATGCCAAGCGTGCCTTTGTTCTCTGGCACATGGGTGAGGATATGGAGGAAGGAGAATTTTCTGAGGCCCGTGAGGACATGGCTGCCCTTGAGAAGGATTATGAGGAGGGTGGTGTTGATTCTGTTGAAGGAAAGGGTGAGGAAGAAGGAGAAGAATACTAAAGTTAGTATGTCACAAAGGTGCTGCTTTTACAGGGAAGCTTATTCTGTTTTAAACATTGAAAAGCTGTGGTCTGATCAGTTAATTTGTATGTAGCAGTGCATACTCTCATATACAATTACTGGCCTATGCTTTAAAACATGATGCTTTGTTACAGATCCAACCTGTCCATTTCTCTTATGGGTTTGAATAAAGTATTCCCTGTCTTAAATGAAAAAAAAAAAAAAAAGGCAGGACAGGTTAGGATATACATTGAGGTTAGGAAACTCCTGCAAAAGGCTAGAGAAAGAAAAGAATATTTTATTAAGCTCTTATTTATTGCCAGGTACTGTGCTGAGAAAAAAATAAATAAATGAGTAAGATATTATCTCCTTTCTGAGCAACCCACCCAGGCAAACCAAGGGACAACCCAAGAATGCTATGAGCAGGTTTTCTCAGTGAGGGTGGGTTGAAGGAAGCAGAACCACCTAAGAGACTTTAACACACTCCACACCCTTCCTCTTCACCCCACCCCAATTTCTGCCGCCTTGGAGTGACTGCCAGACTAAGCTGCTCACTGAGGGGCCTAGGCCATATTCCTTAGGAACCAAGATCAGGTCGGTTATAAAGCTGAGAATCATTACCAGATTGATTTGGAGAAAAGAGCAAGGTAAGAAATGACCAACCATTTTTTTTTTCATTTAAGTAAAAGGATAATACTTCTCAGAGCACTACAAATTCGCACTTTGAATATAAACAGATTTTAAAGACTTACGACTATGGTGCTTTATAAAATACGGCTAAAAATAAAGTGTTTCCCAAACTTGGGTCTGTATCAATCACTGGGGGACCTGGTAAAAGTACAGAGGCCCAGGTCCTGTCCTACCTGTCACAGTAAGAACAGACTGGACGTTTGTTAAAAACAGCAGCACACTTTTATTTGGGCTACTGCAGCAGTGGAGAGAGATGTCAGTACAGGACTGAGCTCAGCTCTGCTGAAACAAAGGGTAGGAGGGTTTTTGAGCACTAGGATGACCTAGTAGAAAGTACTGAAGGACGGTAGGGGGAAAACAGATCAATGGGATTAGAGCAGCTGTGTTTGTTAATTGTCTATTATTGAAGGTAGACTCCTGCCCTTCCACAGAAAGGGGATATGAGGACACTATCTTCCCTAATTACATTTCAAAGGGATGTCTCCCAAGTCCTTGAAAAACACAATATGGGTTACAAAACTGGCAAGAGGCTGGGAGTTTTACATCTCAAAGGGGCAGACAAATAATTCACAATTGCAAGTTTGCTAAATGCTGTGAGAGAGAGAGAGAGAGAGAGAGAGAGAGAGAGAGAGAGAGAGAGAGAGAGAGAGAGAGAGATATCGAGATCAGGGGCCTATTGTCAAGAGGCCTGTTTAAAATTTAGTCAGGCTAAAGGGAAGCATTATGGCCGTCTTGATCATACCTCAATGAGTTTTATTAGTTTTCCAGGTAAAAATCTAATAGGTACTCGGATTTGAAACCACTACTTTGAAATATTTAGGAAAACTTTCAAAACTGCCCCAAACTAAATTAAACGGAATGTTGTAAAAGCATAATCATATCAACTTTCATTTGCGTTGTGTTCATGAATCCGTTTACTCATTGTCTGTGACAAGAAAATAAGTGTAACTTTTATGTGAGATTAAAAAAAAAATAGAACTCAAATGAAGGGTTTCCAGATAAAATACAGGGCACATGGCACTGACAGAGCGGGCAGGAAGGTGGACATGAGCAGGAGCAGGAGGAACGAGGAGCCCCCACAGGTAACCCCGTGATGTCATCAGCCTCCTGGTACAGACCCACTGAAGCCAGGAGCCAGAACAGAGACCTGGGCTGGTGCAAACACACCAGGATGAAGGAGACATGCAGAATGAGGAGAAAACCAGGGAAGGGGACGAGGAGAATATTCCAATCTACAGGACAGAGGTCAGGGATCTCAGAGATGTTGGGCTGCTACCCACCCTCCCGTCAGCCCGCTCCACGATGAGTGTACTTGCTTTGCTGACAAACTTTGCTGTCTGCTGCTTACTTGACTCCTGTCTCTTGACTGAATCCTGTCCTTCAGGAAGACAAGAACCAAGGAAAATCATCGTTTCCGGCGACAGCACATTCTTGTTTTCTGGAATTCAAATTTAATGGGGCCTCATTTTTATTTGCCTAATTTGGCCACCTTTTGATGGAGATCATGACTGCGCTCCCCCTAACAGCACACAGCAAGTTCCTACTTAAAAATCTTAAAGCTATTGCCTCAGTATTTTCATGAAGATATTTTTTAAATGCGTCAAGACAGACAAGACACTTTAGCCTATAAGTACAGTAACCTTTTAAGAATTGCCATTTCCTGAACATCCATTCTCCACAATTCAGTTGGTTTAACAATGCAGTCTCTTGATGTGCCTGCCCGTGGCCAGGTGTCTTTCTCAGCCATTGTTTGTGAGGCAAACCTGCTGCCTGGGGTACCTGGATTTGTGGAAGCCACTTATTCTCTTTCAAATGTGAGGGGCTCAGCAGGTTAAAATATAACCATTTTTTTTAACCAGGTTCAAAGCACATGAACAATCTACAAAGGACATAATCAAACACCTTCCAAATTATAAAACCATAGGTTCCAGACCCCACCAGATTTTGGTTTTGTGAATATTTTATCAACCATTTGAACAATAGAGAGTGGCTGACCTGCTTGGCTTAATTATGAAAGGGATCTGTTGTTATCCTGTAATGACAAAAGCGGGTCTACATGACAATTTAACAGCAAAAGCCATTTCTTTCCATTTTTATCTTTTAAAAAAATGCTAGTTAATTAATTTCACAGCTGGACTGTTGGCAAAGTAATACTACAGATAAAATGAACATTCATTAACAACTGACCGTGAAAACTGTAGTTAAATACTCTTGAGCTAATGTAATCACCAACAGAAGATAGAGCAGAAAACTGTGAGTTGTTGCAAAGGGAAAGTAATCACAGAGTGTTACAGCTCCAAAGGGTTAAAATATAAAGAAATGGGACGTCAAGAACAAGAGGTAAAAGCATTATTTACAATACCTGTATTTTCACATCTTTATGGGCTAAACAAATCACATAGTGTTCAAAGCCCAACACGAACTCCCTGTTAAACGACAACTGAAAAGATGTCTCTCATTTGTGTAAAGACACAAATGGTAAGAGAACACAGAAACATGATAAATAACCAAAAGCCCATCAAAGCACATGAAATACCCAATTAAGCCAGTGATAACTATTCATCAAAGCAAGCACTTAACTTCTACTTTAGGGCATGTGCCTCGTCCATTTTACTGTCCTTTAAATGCCACTAATAATGACTTCACTCTCCACTTACAGTGAGCCTATTGTTTTTTACCCCACACATAATCTTCTAAATAACTGTCCAAAAAACGGTATGAGTTCAAAGGCATCCTTAAATAAATAAAACCTTTCGTCTACAAAATACCGGCAAATTCTTTTATGCAGAAAACTAACAAAATAAAAGGCAAAGGAAATAATTTCCTCTCCCTCAAATTGACGTATATCTCAGCTTCAGTATCTAGGTTACCCATGCATTCTGAGCAAAATCATCGAGTGCAGAGACTAACCTCACACTAAAGATAATTTCTTAGCCATTACATTTGCATGTTGTTAAAATCATGCATGTTTAAATTGCTTTGATCTGAAGATCGCTAAATAACATCAAGTCTTTCCTACCAGTGATTAAGTATCTTTGAGGATAAATAATAAATAAACTTCTAATTTTTGTAATAGGGATATCCAGATACTGAATTTGCTACTGAACTGCTGTGGGTAAAAATCAGAAGTAAAAAATAAAAGTTTCCATTTTTGTTAATCTGTTCTAAGCAGCAGACCAGATTGTATCCTCGGAAATTATTTTTAGTAAGTTCTTAAAAATGAAAAAGCAATAGTGCTGCAGAAAAAGGATTAGGGCAAGGATATAGTCACAAACAAAAATCTCCACTGCAAAAGACTTTTGTGGCACCTATGGTGACATAAGAAAATCAACAATCTGTTTTGAAATGGTCCATAATTTCTGGTGCAATTCAGAAATAATTGCTAATGTGCTTTTTAACTTGCAATTTTCAGAGCCATAAACCTTGAAGTTCACTCTGGAAACACTGGAGCTCTTTATTTTAAAATTTGAGAAAGACAATGTCTAATGTCTTTTCTGTGTATTCTTGTTCAAAGACAAACAGCTTTCTGAATGTGTAAGAGGAAGGTAATGATTTGGTCCATTACACAAAGAACCAAGGGAGAAGGGGGAAAAAAAACAAAGAAAAAAAGGCAAATAGAGATGAGTACTTGCCTGCCACTTATCAAATATACAAAAAAAATTTATGATTTTCTGATTAAAAGATTTTAATCACTCTCCATTCCTGGGTAACAAGAACAATATATTGGTTTAAGTCAAATATAGCCCAGTTACTTGGCTTTGAGGTGAGACAAATCATCTCATTTTTAAGCCAAAACATAATTTATGAAGAAACATTTCAGATGTATAGCTTAATGCTAATCCTAGAAAATATTTTATTATGAATAGTTTAAGTTTCTTTTAAAGAACTCTAACAATATACTTACTGCACATTATTTTATTTCCTGTTTAAACTAAAGTCCTTTTCACAAATCTGAAGCAATTCTGGCTGTGATTATGCCATTTCATACATAAGCCTGGAAAAACCATACTGATTAAATTTAAAATAAACTTATAAGATAAATACCAAAAGTGAAATGCTTTGCAAATGGCTTATCAATTTCCAGCCCAATCAGCTTCTTTAACTCTAATGGACTGACTTAAGCAAACTGCTACATCACTGGCCTCAACGCAATTACAAACCAGTTACCTCTCTGGGGCTTCAAGGCTCTTTCTACTCTGGGCTCCTATAACGCATGGATTGGCTGATGGCTGAGAGTACTGTGGCATGACCTTCCTACTTCCTATCCTCATGCTAGAGCTGCACATTTGGGGATGTGCCATCAAAGGCAGCTTGTATTTCACAAACAATCTGAGACACTGTCCTACACACACACACACACACACACACACACACACACAAAGGCCCATGTGATTGTCACTGTAAGAGACTCAGATATACTTCAGATCTCTCCTGCGGTGAGGTTTTCACATTAGAATGAATAATTTAGGGTTTTATGACCAGATAGCTTCAGTTCGATACAAGCCCCCAGAAGGCCACGGTCTCCCTGATGAGTCTGGCCCCACCTCACTATCCCACACAGGCACAGATCTGGCTCAAAACAGGCTTTGTTTCTAACTAGATACGTACCTGTAGAAAGGTTCATAGACATGTCCATTGTCGTCTGCAGAGTTGAAGAAAAAGCTTTCTGTATTTATCTCTAGCTTTCTGTATTTTATCATTTTGACAGTGCAAAAATCTTTGAAAACATTTAGTTTCTAATCAATTATTTTGAAAAAATGTTTTGATCTCTAAATATTGCTCACTTCGTATCATTTATTTACTTTGTTCACCAAGGCTGAATAATGTCACTATCAAAGATTACTCAAATGATTCTGTTTCTAAAATTATATAATAAGCTCCTTAACTCCAGTTTCATATAATTTCATTTTATAGGTGAATCCTTCAAATTAACTTATGAATACAAAATCTATTGCACATGTTAGTGATTCTAAAACTTAGCTTTTGCAATAAACACATGAACAATAAACACGAAACTCCAACACCATCGCTTCATAAAGTTTTAGGTAATTGCAACTGGATCATAGGCTAGGTACTGATTTCCACAAAATTAGCTTACAGAAAATGGTAAGTTCGTTCAAGTTTTCATTTGATTATTACAATTTATAAAAACAGATTTTCCTTCCATCGAATTAAAGTTTGAGATGTATTCTATGCCAAATCATTGAAATAAATAAATTTTGAGCTATTACTGAATTCAATAGGCCAAGATCCTAAGTTAGTGTATTGATTTCCAATGATAATATGTTGTCCATTAGGCAACAAACGCTTGTAAAAGTTAGATATAATTTTATGAAACAGACAAAGGACTACTGAATATTTTTAGGGATTTAGGATTTTTTTTTTTTTTTAACTTGCCAGGGAAATAACTGATTTTTATGGTTGGGTCTGGAAAAAAAAGATAAAAATAAGAGAATAATTCATATTTCCCCAACTGTCCAGAGTTCTGTACAATTTACCTACACATGGCTCAACTGTAAAATCATGCTACCTCTGTAAAGGCTTAATGAGAAGCAGAGTTTTATTTGATTTTAATGGTCGAAAAATAATGTGACCTGATGAACCTACGAAATATTTTACCAGAATTATATGCTGTGTTTACAAATAAATTATATATACACACACAGAGGACCATGACATATTTACTTCTGTATCCCCAAAACCTACAATGTTTATTATGTATCAGGTTACTCAAGGAAGGTAAACTGAATTGACATTAAACACCTATCATGAGGTAGGAGGAAGGAAAAGAATGAAAGGAGAAGAGACCTATATACACAGATGATACACGTTATGTACTCGTGCACCCAGTAGTCAAAACATGCAAACAGAAAGGTATTCTTGATGTAGGAAATTTCTGTGAGTGCCGGGATCGGGGTCTCGTGAAACCGAAGAATGGAAGCACAGACCAGAGAGAGGTGAGGAGATGCAAAAGAGGATAGTTTCTTAAAAGCAAAGAGTCAGCAGCTCTCGAGCGAGGGGGTCCCGACTGGGGTGCTCCCTGACTAAAGAAAAAGGCTCTTATTCTTGTATCTTCTCTTGCCCGCTTGGAGAAGGGAGCTGGCACCTTCTAATGGGATTTGTCTATCAATCAGTTTTGCTCTGCTTGTCCATCCTGAAGGGATTAACAAAATAACCCATTCTCATCTATCAGATCTGCTCTGTCTGGCCTAAAGGGATTTATGAGATAACTTATTAACCTCAGGGCACCACTACATTTTTGTCCTCGAGTGAATGAGTTATTTCATTACCTAGAGTTTCAGGATATGGCTGCCTTTGTTTATTCCACCAGGGACCTTCCTGTCTTCCCAACAACACGCTAACTAACCTGTCTCAATCTTATGTGCAAAAAGTGAAACATGTTCCTAAAGTTTCTGAAAAGCCAAAAATACGTATTTTTTTCAAACATTCACATGGAAAGCCTGTTTCAGGGAATAAACATAGCCTCATCATGCTCAGGAAAGTATAATGAGAGGAGGACAGAGCCTAGGGTGCTGATTTACAGGTCTCTTAGGTGCCTTTCCTGGCTGATTTATTGAGGTGCCTTGGAAATGCCTTTGGAAGACAACTGTTCCCTTTTTCAGGTACTAGTTACTGCTCTGACACTCAGCCAAGGTGCAAAAAGAGAAAAATAACATAAAAATTACGATGACAAAAAGTAATTTTTAAGTAAAATATGTATTTTTCTTCATACCCCATTAGTATTTTATAAATCAGTAATATTTGGACAACAGAAGGTTACACAAAATTATACTCTAAATAAATCTTCACTGCCAAAAATAGTACCTCTCAGTGTTTGTAATGTCATTATGTTCTGACATTATTCCAAATAAATTTTAGGTGACAAAATCCTGCAAAACAGACCTAATAAAGAGTAGAGAAAAATGTCAAGGGGTAAAATTGAGTAACAGTTTTGTTGTTGTTAAGAAAAAAATAGAGATTTTTTTCTGAATAACAAGTGGTCCATGATTCATAACATAAAATCTACAAAAATTGTATTACCAGTAACAAACAGGAAAGGCCATTGCTAGGACTGTGTGAAATTCTGGGACTGTGGGAGCCCTTTTCCCTCCTCTTGGAGCTAACACAACTACTAATTACAATCTATCTCCACCGGAGCAGCTGCTGCCTTCCTCCCCCACACCCAACAATTGCCCTTAACATGTTATATACCAGCAGCCAGAAAGAGACCTAGCAGACTCGACCTACCTTGTGAAACAGAACTGCCAGAGGCAAAGCCGACTACCTAACCAAAAAATAAGCAGACATAAGATTGAAAGTCAGCATGCCAAAAGATTTTCTAAAAATAAACAACATGATTTTCAAATTAAAAATTCAGTAAATGAATTTAAGAAGAGGATGGACATTTTTTAAAAATCTCTTGGGCGACTAACTCAGGTCCCAAAAGGACAAATATACAAAATAAATACCTCAGGGAAAAGACAAGGGACTTCAAGTGTAGATCACAAAGGATAGGTGTTTGGGGGTTGAATAAAATGTGATAATGACACAGATAATAGATAAAATTTCTCTGAGAGGCAGAAAATCTTGAGTCCCCTAATCAAAAGGGCTCACCAAATTCCAGAAATGTTTGACACACAACTAAGCAAATGTTAGCACTTTACCAATTTTTTTAATGAATTATTCAAATTTTCAAGAATTTAGAAAGAAAATCTTACAACCTCCCAGCCAGAGAGTACATGACACTTTCCAATACAAAGTAAACCATACCCAAATCAAAACAGATACTTCAAGACAGGGGAAAATGAAAAGAAGAAGAAACAACATTAAGAAGAGAAAAAACTCTGTAATAATATAGGCAATATAATAATAAATTGAAAGACAACAATCACTGAAGTACTAAGTAATCTCATTAAAACTTAGGAGTTAGGTCTCATATGTGCAAGTATTCCATATATCCCTTTTGAAAATATATGGCATGGTAGACCTGGGTTTACACCAGATTCATGGATTTATCATAATACCAGTATAATCTAATCCTTCACACAGCACTGGAGTCTGTGCACTCTGAACCATTGGCCTTTGGAGAATCTGAAGGTGCTGATTCCATGTCAGGATATATTAAGATGGATGGTTAATGAAAGAAAGGCAAATCTCAACTTCTCTATATTCTTTGAGCCTTAGATTAAGTACACCTCTTCCATGATCTGAACTTGAGATATTACTGTGATACACATTATATTATTATTGACCATTTGGGGCTTATGTTGGCGCTCGACTTCTCTCTCCTTTCTAATGACAAAAAAGGGGAGAGGGACAAATGAAAGTATTTGAGGGAGAGAGAAGGCAATGAACAATGTAAGCAGAGGTCAGAGAGAAAGAAACTTGAAAATGCTATGCTGCATAACTCTCTAGGAGCTGAAAAAGTCAAGGAAATGGATTCTCCCCTCCAGTTTCCAAAAGTAATGCTGCCCTGATGACATCTTGATTTTAGGACTTCCGGCCTCCAGAACTGTAAGATAATAAATTTGTGTTATTTGGAAAATAAAAATAAAAAATAAAAATAAAAATATTTGGTAACATAAAATTTTAAAATGAGCAGGTCACAGGAAGCAGAAGTATGTGTCCTCTTTCTGTCCTCAATTTTTAAAAAACGTAAATGACTCTAAAAAGAGGGGATCAAAGATGAACTAATTAGAAAACTTCTAAACTGAAAGGCTGTGTTGCTGAAAGGTAGTGGAGCTGAATGAGATAAAGATCTGAAAGACATAAAACCATGGTCATTGAATTTAAACTGAAGGTCTTAGAAGCACGGAAGATTAAAATCAACAGAGCAGAAAATCTTACTGGAAAAAGACTTTAGAATTTTACCTGTATTGCAGAGAGAATAATTGAGAGATAAAAGTCGTAAGAGAAAATAGTAGATATGTATGAAAGTGATTCATCATTATATATAATTGGAGCTACTAGACAGGGGAAAGAAACAAATGGAATCAAAATAGTACAAAAAGTTATAAGACAAGAAACATTTCCAAAACTTAGAAAATACATATGAACCTACATTTTAAAAGGAACTCATCACAGATAAAGCAAAAAAAAATGAAAATAGGCCAACATCTCGACATATCTTAGTAAATTTTCAATTTTAAGAATAAATACTGATTCATGTATACTCAATGAGGAAAGAATAGATTCCATGTGAAAAAAGAAAAATCAAGCTATCTTCATTAAAAAGTAAGACACAATGGAGCAATGTCTACAGAATTTTGAGTGAGAAAAGCTGAACCACGGAGGTCTGTACTTAATCCTGCTGGCATTCATATATGAAGTCAACAGAAATGTATTCCTCAGTCATATTGTGGACTCGGAAAGTATTTCACCACATACACCAAAATCAATTTCCAATATATTAAAAAGTAAAATATGCAACAATGAAATCACAAAGCTAGAGAAGAAAATGTCAGATACTATTTTTTTGATCTCCTGATAAGACTTTTTAAGCATAAACACAAAGGCAGAAAACATAATGAAAGAGGTTGATAGATTTTACTTGCAAAAATTAACTTGTATATATGAAAATCAAAAGCCAAAAGCAAATAAACTTAAAAAGTTAAGCCCATATATAAGAAAACTATGGGGCCATTATCCTTAATATATCAGGATATTTCACACAGCAGTGTGAAAAAAGAATAATTCAATTAAAAAAAGGTAAAAAATATGATGAAGTATATCACTAAAAGAAAATTATAAATGCATTAAACATGAAAGCTGAAATAATCAACCATGCTTTTAAGCAAAAAACTATGAATTGAGACTAATGGCAATTATTTTTTTATTGTTGACTAAAGTACTAGGAAATGGACACTTTCATATATTATTTCACGCAATATAACTTGACACAACTTTCCTGGGGAGCTTTTTGACAACATATACTACTATCTTTAAAATATGGGCATAAGTTCGCAGAGCAATTCCAATTTCAGAAAATCACCCAGCATTGCATATAGTGGCCCAAACTGTGATCACTAGAGAAGACCAATATTATTTGGCTGTTTGAACAGATCACCATGCTTCTAGAAAACGGAATACCAATGCAGCTCTAAAAATGTTGTAGAAGAATACTTAAACCGATGAGGATTTTCAATAAATACTTAGCAAATTAATGCATAAATGAATTGCTTCCGTGAAAACCAATAGAATACAGTATATGTTACTAATTTCATTTAAATTGCCAATATACATGTAGAATATGCACTGAAAAAGTGTGCCAAAGATCTGTGCTAAAATATTTATCATGACTATCTTTGAATGATAGTTATTGGTGATTTTTGTAGTCTTTACAATACTTCCAGAAATTTCCAGAATGATTATAAATAAGTATGCATTAACTGATACAATAGAAAAAAGCACTGAGAACAGAGTAAAAAAATCAATAAATACAGCTATTTTAAAGTTTTAACTATACTATTAAAATAATCATTTCTTTCTTTAATGAAAAGCATCTCATCAAATCTAAAGACAATGACAGCTAATATTACAATAAATATTCACTGAGCATTTACGTTTTTATATTAAACCTCGTAAGATCATTTTAGAGTCCTTTCCCTCTTGTACAGAACAATTACATTATATATGAGAACTGTTAGTGCCCAGTATTTGAAACCACCCTTCTAGAGTTTCTCCAGGGCTTGGATGCTAGTTCATTTATGGGGATGTTTCCAGGGCACAGTACAGTCCCCCTGGTTCATAACACGTGGGGTTGATTGATAAACGTTATTTTAACAGAACTGATCTGCTGAACTAAATTTATCACAGTCATATGATGGCACAAGAATTGATTTTTACATAAATCATCACCCTAGACCAAAAGGAATGACACTTTCATCATGAGAATTTTTTAAGCTATCAACCAGAAATTAGGATAGGGCAGGGTGAAGAGAACGTCCCTGCTTTCTCTGAACTGCTGAACACCATTAAAACTCACTTTCTGTGTGCTACAACCGTTTCTTCCCTATATAGAAACTATTTTCTATGGGTAAGCCTCCAATTCTATGCAAGTGTGTTATGCAGGCTGTAATCCAACTTCCTAGGCAGAACTGGTATGAAAATAATTAGTTTTACAGAGCAAAGAAGATCTAGCACTAAAATTATATGATGGCAATAATAGAAATCAGAGTGATCACAAAGGCAAGCATACATCAGACACAACATAAAATCAGCCACCACCTTGACAGATTTATCTAAACCTCACAGACAAAACAAATGAAAAGGAAGTGAAGGAAAATTATGAGGGGAAACTGAATATCCATCAAGGAAAAATATCTGGAAATAGGTACATGTTGTTAAAATAAGCAGATAATGGTCTTTCGGTACCACAAACATCCCTTATCTTCCTAATTTGTGAGCTCATGTTACATAAAACTGATAAAATCGGTGTTCTCCCATCCAAGGTTGGAGTCCGTACACACTGTACAGTTAGCCTGGAGACACGGCAGGAACTGGAAGAATGTCAGACAGAATGAATGTGTCTGTCAAGAAAGAAAGAAAAATCCCAGTTTCTCCCCATCTCTTGAGTTTTAAACTAAATGGATTTCTACATTCCTCTGTGCTTGAGACAGCATTATTGTATATACTGCATTTTCCTATAATGTGTATTTACAGATAAACAGACTACTTCCTATACAACCTCTAACCTGAGCCAGTGACATACAAACACAAATTATTTAAAACAATCAAAATGTCAGTCTGGGCGGAAACATCATACAGAAATCAAAAACATAAAGAGTGCCGAAAAACGTATACATATTTTAAGAAAGGAAAAAACTGTACTGAAATTGTAATACTTAATATATACTAATAACATAAAATGAATACAAGTCACGTGTATACATATTTTTGGCACCCCCAGTATTTACACTCATTTCTCTATTATATAGTACGAATTGTGATCCTTTTATGAAACTATAAATTTTATGAAATCATATTTTAAATTAAATCCAAGATACTTTAAAAGAGCTTTACTTTATTTACAATTAACAATATGATTTTATTAAGTATAACTTAGGTATTACTATTTATAATCATACAAGTATGTCACTGAATTTTCAGATAAAAACTTAATATTGCTGTAATATATTATCCCTTTTTTTGTGGCCCCTAAATGAGCTACTGTTTTCCAAACAAATACCCTAGGCTAACACAGAATGTTTTGTATTCGTAAGACTTTTTGTGCAATTATAAAAATTAAATCAATCACCAAATGTTAAGAACATTTGGATTTCAACAATACAAAAGGTAAAATTAAAATAAGTATGCATTTGATTAAAAAAAGAAATATCTCCCCAATTCTAATTAATACATAAAAGTAACAGAATTAACATAGTTGCTTGTTCTCTTTTCCAAACTTAATTTACTGTCATCTTACAGTAAGAGCAGCAATGTCTTTTGAGAGCAGCAATAACTAAAATAATAATAACAATTCAAGTAATTTTGAATAACGAAGGGAGAGATAAAATAGGTAGAGGCCTCAGTAACACAGTTGAGTCCCAAAATTCATCTACCTCAAAATAAGAAAGAAAATTTCATACAGTGCAGTCTGAAAATATTTTAACCTATGTAACAATGTAGAAAATAGAAATGAGCGGTATCATTATTGTAAAGATAAATCCTCATTTTAATTGTTTCAGAGGTTTCAGCCAACACAACCAAGCTGGAAACGCTTCATGTTTGGGGGGGGGGGGGGGGAAGATCACTATCTTAAAAGAATTCCATATTCTACCTAGATAATATGAGAATTAACTGAAATGTTGTTGGAATTCATAAAGTAAATTATTTAAGATAAATATAAAAAATCCAACAGCTTTCATATATTCTTGCAATAACCCATTAGAAAACAAAATAGAAAAAGATCCCACTAACAGGATAAAATATAAAACAAATATGAAATCTCCAGGACCTAAATAAAGAAAATTACAAAACTTTATTGGGAGCAATAGATAAGACATGAACAAATGAACAGACATAAACATGTTCTTCAATTAAAAAGTGAATACTACAAAATTTCAAATCTCCCTAAATTAATGTAAAAACTTAGAACTTAACAAAATGATTTTGAAACTTAGCTGAAAGATTAAATGACACAGAAAAAATAGCCAAGAACAATATGAATACAAAAATAATCAGAAGTGTCAATTACCAGATACTAAAATATATTGTGATAAAATAAAAGCATATTAATGAAATAGACTAACAGGATCTCAATTTCCTACCACTGAAAGTATTCAATTTCAGAGATGGAATAGATCCCCTTTACCCTCATCTGCCACCCCCGTTCCCACTTCCCCTCTGATTACCACTCAACTATGGTCTGTGTCTGAGTTTTGTTTCTTCATTTGTTTTTCTTCTTCTTTTGTTGTTTTTAGGTTTATATACCACAAAAATATGATGATAGAAAGGGAAGTGACTCTGGGTGGTGAACACACAATGTGATATCTAGATGATGCATTATAGAATTGTACACCTGAAATCTATGTAACTTTGCTAACAATTGTCACCCCAATAAACTTTAATTTAAAAAAAGAGAGAGATGGAATAGAAAGAGTATAATAAAGAGAATGTCCATAAGCTGTTCTACATCATTTCTGTTTCCTTCAACTCTAAAATTCTGTGTCTATATGTGTTAACAATGATGATATATCAGATATATCTGAAATACATACTGTTTCGTAGTGAAACCTTCAGAGTTTACCTGCAGTCATAGTAGGTAGACACATGCTGAGCCTGTCTGTAACTA
This sequence comes from Rhinolophus ferrumequinum, assembly GCF_004115265.2. Taxonomy (NCBI): domain Eukaryota; kingdom Metazoa; phylum Chordata; class Mammalia; order Chiroptera; family Rhinolophidae; genus Rhinolophus; species Rhinolophus ferrumequinum. Next base: position 24,458,124 of record NC_046286.1, on the reverse strand, counting down.
AGGTGCCCCAACAAAGCACAAAATGCAAACCACACATCCCCAGAGGGTGTCCCTCATGCTACTAACAGCAGACGGTCCAGAAGTCCAGTCTATCACCTCCGAGGTTCCTAAGACCTATTTATTATAGTCCAGGGGTCCCTGATTGCTCATAAATATCTTGGTGAGAGGGTAGGAGAAAGGACTCCCAAGTTCAACCCAGCTCCTTTCTGGTTGAATGTTCTGAGTTTTAGGTAGAAGCCTAGAAAATCCTGTCTGAAGTGCAGAATCTAGACAAAGTCTTCAGCAACTCGGCAGGTATAGCTGCTGAGGTGTTGGCCACCTTCAGAGTGGTGAATCTTTGAGGATAGCTGCTCAAGCCCCTTCTGTTACAGTTCATTGAATTCTGTCATCTAACAGGTGTGAGCTTGCGATAAAGGCTGCAGTGAAAGACACAGGCTCCTTGGAGGTGAGGTCCTGTGTATTACATGCCATTGAGTCGGCTCCAACTCCTGGCGACTCTATGAATGAGTGATGATGTCCATGTCCTCTCCTCAACCGCCCTGCTCAGCTCCTGTAGACTCATGCCTATGGCTTCTTTTATGGAGTCAGTCATCTCATACTTGGTCTTCCCCTTCTCCTGCTGCCTTCTATTTTTATCAGCTTTATTGTCTCTCTAAAGAACGGCCTTCTCCTGAGGTGCCCAAGGTAGGGCAGCTTCGGTTTTGTTATTTTTGCCTCCAGCGCTATTTCAGGCTTATTTAGCTCTAGGACTCACTTATTTGTCTTTCTGGTGATCCAGGGTATCTGTACAGCTCTCCTCCAACACCGTATTTCAGATGAATCCTTTTTTTTCCTACCAGCCTTCTTTACTGTCCAACTTTCACATCTGCACATAGTAACTGGGAATACGAGGGTGTGGAGATCTTAGCCTTGGTGACTAATGATACATCTCTGCTGGTGGTGATCTTTCCTAATTCTTCCATTGCTGCCCTTCCGAGTCTCAGCCTTCTTTTGATTTCTTGGCTGCAGTCTCCATTTGAATTGATAACTGACCCAAGGTAGGCAAAATCTTTAACAATTTCAGTATCTTCATTGTCTGTGTTAAAGTTGTATATTTCTTCTATAATCATGATTTTGTCTTCTTGTTCAAATGCCATCTTGCTTCTTTGGCACACTCTTCTTTCACTTTCATCAGAAGTTGTTTCAAATTATTGCTACTCTCTGCTGGGAAGATGGTGTCATTTTCATATCTTAAGTTATTGATATTTCTTCTACCAAATTTTACTCCTCCTTCCTCTGAGTCTAGCCTAATTTTTCCTACAATATATTCTGCCTACAGATTAAACAAATAAGGAGATAAAATGCACCCTTGTCTGACACCTTGCCCTGTAGAAAACCATTCTGTCTCCATACTCTGTCCTGACGGTGGCTTCCTGTCCACAATACAGGTTACACATCAGGACAACCAAGTGCTGGGGCATGACCTTTCCTTTTAGAGCAACCCATAGCCTTTAATGATCCAGGCAGTCAAAGCCTTTCCCACAGGCCATAAAACACAGACTAACCGTCTCCTGAAAGTCTTTGGAGCCTTCTAATCCCCAGCGAATGCTCGTGACTAGATCGCTATTGCCTCTTTCTTTTCTAAACCCAGCTTGAACATCCGGCATTTCCTGCTCCGTGTAAAGTAAAAGGCTTTGTTACATCACTTTGCGCATCACTTTACTTGGTGGGAAAATAGAGCAATGGTCCTATAGCTACTGCACTCCTTGCTATGTCTTTTCTTGAAGATCGGGAGGTATATTGAGTGCGCCCAATCTGAAGGCCATTGTTTTGCTTTCTGTATTTGTTGACATATCCTTGTTAGGACTTTGACAGATTCAGCATCTATGGCTTGAAATCATTCTACTGGTATGCCATCTACTCCTGATGATTTATTTCTTCCTAATACTTTCAAGGCAGCTTTTACCTCACTTTCTAGAATTACAGATTCATCCTCATAGGAATCTTCTTGAAAGGTATCTATCAACCTTTTGTCTAGTTTATAGATCTTCAGTATACTGTTTCCATCTTCCCTTTATTTTTCTCCTGGTGCTTCCTTGTGTTCGTTCAGAATTCCTAATCAAGGTTTGATTTCCCTTATGTTTCTTGAATCTTCTGGTAGCAATCTCTTCTTTTGCCTTTGTTTTTCCCTTTCATCTCCTTATATTATTACAATTATTCTCTTTATCTCTATGTGATAGTTGTTGAAAAACTGAGTTCAGGATTCTAACCTTGCTTTTGTCACTTTTTAAAAAAATTTTTTTTTCCAGTTACAGTTGACATTCAATTTTGACACCTTTTTCTTTTGACTCTGTCTGTCTCTAATTTTTAGTGTTTCTTCTGTCACCCATCTTAATTTTTCTTTCCTTTTTACTTCTGGTTTTTTGGTTTTTTTTGCATTCTTCCCTAATAATATTTCTAGTTTCAGTCCACAGTTCTCCTGGTTATCATCAACTAAGTTCAACACTGCAAATCTGTTTTTATGTGGACTTTAAATCCAACAGGAATGCTATTTAGAGTATATTTTGGCACGATGACTCTTTTAGTGCTGCCCTTTAGCTTTACCCTAATCTTTAATATCAACAGTTCATAATACCATTATCTGTTCCTTGTCTTATTTGGCAGAGAGAATACAAGTTCTCCATTTCCTGCTTCCAATTACATAGTCTATTTGATTTCTATATTGGCCATTTGGTGATGTCCATGTGTACAGTCATCTATTCGGTTGTTTGAAGCATGTGCTTGAGATGGACAAGTTCTCGGCTTCACAGATATCCATGAGTCATTCTCCTGCTTCAATTCTAACCCCTGGTCCAAATTTTCTAAAGACATGTGATTCTGCTTTACTTCCTACTTTTGTGTTCTAGTCACCTATAATGTCAGCATGTCTTGTTTAGGTGAGGTCCTGCCACACCAAAAAGCAGTTACTGAAGGCTGGGCCCAACACACAATAGCAGAGGCTGTGTCCCCTACTCTGGGGCCATTGTCAACGCTGAGACAGAGCCCACAGGCACTTGAGGCAAAAGAATACAGTCAGTGTCAAGCTCAGAAATGGAGTCCTCTCACCCTACCAGACTGAAGCACTAAGTCTTCCACTTCCACTGTTCACCGTTCAATTTATCTCCCAGACCTATTCTGGGTATGAGCCAGCTCCGAGAGCCCCTGGTCCAAACACCCTCTAATACCTTTCACCTCAGAGTTCTAAAGCCTCACTTCCCCTTACTTCCCACACTCCACTCCAGGCCTGGAAACTCTTTCCTCCCAGGATAGTCAGGGCTTCTCCCATCACGTGACTGAGAGATGTCTTCCACCCATCCTCTAAAAGGAAGACAACGCTCTGCGAATTCGGCAGGTTTTCAAATTCCCAACTTTACTGTGATACAGAGGTAACTTTTTTCACTGAAGAAAATAAAACTAATGCAAATTTAACCTCTGGGAGGGTTTCCACGCTCATCCCCTACCAAATCCCACCATAACATACCATTCCAAGAGACTTTTCACAATTCCAAATGCCTGGAGCCCGATCCAGATCTACTCAATCAAACACTCTGGAGATGGAGTTCTGGAATACGCACCTGTTAACAAGCTCCCCATGGAACACCTAGATATTGAAGTCTGAGAATCACCACTCCAGGCTTTAATTGCTTTACACTTATCTCTTTCCTGTTTCATTAGCGTAAAAAAAAAAACTACATAATTTCAGTTATACTTTATATTTCTGTGGCTTCAGCTAAGACACTTCGTCCACTTTGAAAGAAGAGGAAGAAATAGAAAAACATAATGATGGCACTGGTGGTGAAGATAGCTACCAGAAATAGGAATAGCACATTACGGATGTTCCTTAGAAAAGGAATGTTAGCAACAAGAAGAAAGGGGAGATGGCAGATCCATAAACTGCAGGGTAGAGGCAAACCAGCATCTTGTAGATCAAGCCCCTCACCCCTGCAGCACAGAGAAAACCTGTGCATCTCCTGCCCCCATTCCACGCACATTCTCTTTACTAATTCACCCATTTAGCAGGTTATGCCCGGTACTGTTTTACATTCCACTTACTCAACACAAACGAAACAGACAAGGTCACTATCATTAGGGAACTCATTTATTTACTATAAGAGATAAGCACTAAATGAGCAAACACACAAAATTCAAAGAGCACAATAACTTCTAAAAGCAAAGGAGGAGTGGATATGATAAAAGAGAAAAATGGGAAGATACAAAAGAAGGCCTCCATGAAGAAGTAACATTTAAACAGAGTTGTTAGATTATACTGAAGTAGGTAGGGAATGTGGAGGCAGGGACACAGCGTGTTAGGGAAGAAACCTGGCTCAACATCACTCATCATCAGAGAAATGCAAATCAAAGCCACAATGAGATATCACTTCCCACCAGTTAGAATGGCTATCATAACAAGACAAATAGTAACAAGTGTTGGAGAGGCTGTGGAGAAAAAGGAACCTCATACACTGTTGGTGGGAATGCAGACTGGTACAGCCACTATGGAGGACAGTGTGGAGGTTCCTCAAAAAATTAAAAATAGAATTACCATATGACCCAGCAATCCCTCTCTAACCAAAAAAAATCTGAAAATATTCATCCGTAAAGATATATGTGCTCCGATGTTCCCTGAAGCTTTATTTACAGTGGCCAAGACATGGAAACAACCAAAGTGTCCTTCGATAGATGAATGGATAAAGAAGCCGTGGTATATATACACAGTGGAATACTATTCAGCGGTAAGAAAAGATGATATAGGAACATTTGTGACAACATGGATGGATCTTGAGAGTATAATGCTAAGCAAAATAAGTCAGACAGAAAATGTAGAGAACCATATAATTGAACTGATAAAACTGAAAACAAAAGAATAAGAAAAACAAATGAAGAAACAAAACTCATAGACACAGACAATAGTGTAGTAGTTACTAGAGGGTAAGGGGGGTGGGGGGTGGTAGATGAGGGTAAAGGGGATCAAATATATGGTGATGGAAAGAGAACTGACTCTGGGTGGTGAGCACACAGAATTGTACACCTGAAAGCCATGTAAGTTTGCTAACAATTGTCACCCCAATAAACTTTGATTAAAAAAATAAAATATCTACAGTTGAATTGTATAGGTAAGAAAAAAAAAAAAAAGAAATTTGCAGGCAGAAAGTAAAGCCATAAAAAAATAAAATATCTACAGTTGAATTGTATAGGTAAGAAAAAAAAAAAAAAGAAATTTGCAGGCAGAAAGTAAAGCCAGTGCAAAAATCCTGAGGTAGAAATGAGCTTAGTGTCTTACTGTGTGCGAGGTGTACAGAGTAGTTGAAGAAAATGAGAAAGGGGAAGGATGAAGAGAGATAATGTTGAATATTTAGAGATCAAATCATGCAAGGCCTTAAAACCATTGTCAAGCTACTGGCTTTATTTTATGTATTACTGAAAGTTATTTAAAAAGTTTTAAGCTAGGAAGGTTAATCTTGTTGTTTTTTAAAGGTCACTCCAGTTGCTGTGTGAAAAATGGATGGAGGTAGCCAAGACAGGAAATAAGATGTGCTGTCTAGGCAAGGGATGATGGTGGTTTTTATAAGGGTGTTTTCTTCTGTGAGAAGCTGGAAAGGGAGATGGCAGCCATTACTAAACAGAAATAGTGCAGGTCTGAGGAATGGAACTCAGGAGTTCAGTCTTAAACGCACTATATGTGAGATGCTTGTGAAAATATGAAAAATGTAATGTAGACAGTGTAATATAAGCATCAGGAGAATGAAACTGTAGACTGAGCTGGCAATATGAAATTGAGCTGTTTGCCTAAAAGTGGTACTGAAAGCCATGGAAATGCATGAAATCACTAAAGGAGAGTGTGCAGCTAAAAAAAAATAATAATAAGGCTAAGATGGAGCCTTAGTAACCCCAACATTAGAAGTCTGTGGACAAACCATTTCTATCTAACTAGTCCCAAATAATTTATATCAGTGAGCAATGACAACTACAGTCAACCAGATGAGAGGATTAAGAGCCTCTACTGTAGGACAAACTGTAAACTTTTCAGTTGTATGTCCCATAACTGTCAGACAGATATATTCACAGTTCTACACGCATCGTAGCCCAGTAAATGTGGTTCAAGAAGTTACCAGTTATTGGCTGATTATCATGTACCAGACATTATACTTGGTCGTTTGCACACATTAGTAGAAGTCACTGGGCTTTAGAGAATAATGACAAAGCACAAAGTGCAAAGTTAAAAAAGAGATCTACAAGCTTGGCTGTAGCAGCACTCATGAGAAACAATGACAGCAGAGATTATCGGATTCCAAATCTCTCTGTTCAGGACGCAGAAGACAAACTTCTCCCATTTCCACTTTGAACTAAATTAAGATCACAGGGTTTACTGACAGTCCTAGGATGGGGAAGCCTCAAGAAGAAGATGCTAGGTTTTAGCTAAAAGGACAGAACGGTACTCAAATGTAATATTATCATGGATGTACTCAGAGCTGATAGAGTCATATGAGTTAAATGTATGTAGCTAGTATATTAAATAAGCTTATTCAGCATGGTACAACCTGAAAATATTCTTTTTTTCCTCTTTACCATTGTGTTTCAATCTGTTCCACAGTATCTCCTACCTCTGATGGCGGGGTACAGTGGAGGCAAGCTCCTGTTTTACAAACAGTGGGACAAGAGTGTTTCCTACTGGCCAGGGCTGATATGCAGGAGGTACAGACAGATTCATTTTAATAATGACTCTGCCCTTTGAGGGCTGCCTGCCAGAGTGAGGCCACAGCATCAGAGAGAAGCTATATGGGATGTATCAAAACAGGAAGTCAGGGTCATGCCTTCTAGGCTAACAAATCTCTTCAAATAAATCCCTTGTTTAATCAGTCCAGCCTGTAGATCTTCTATTATACCATTATGTCTCAAGCCAGCTTTCGCAACTTTTTAGTAAGTTATTCCATTTAGAATGTTTGGTATCTTGTTGCCTATTATTTTCAGCATTATCTATCCATCCAGACTCCTACACAAGATCTAACCCATTAAACAAATTATTTGTCATAGATGATATTATCCCCGTTTCCCAAGTGAGAAAACTGAGGCTCAGAGAGAATAAGTGAGTTACAGAGTGGGATCTGCTCCAAATCCTGTTGAATCCCTAAATTGTTTCCACTGCAGTGCTCCATGTTTAAGAAATAAAGCCAGATGGAATATAATTTAGAACATACCCACCATATTGAGTTAATTTGTTAATTTGCAAATTAAAGTACTGACACACACACATATACATATATATATACACACATATATAACATATTTGCAACCAGGTCATGGATTAGAACCACTTTTTAAAACTATAGTTTCCAAAGCCCCAATCCCAGAACTCTGATTTAAAAGTCTGAGACAGGATTTGTTCATCTATACCTATTTTCATTTGTAATGTGGAAGCTCCTGGTATCAACGTTCAGCTTTTACTTATTATATTATCTGAAACTGTCTTAAGAGTTTACTGGGGCTTTTAGTTAAAAAATCTGTTAAGAAATCTGTACACCTAGGAATAGAAGCAGATAAAGGATATTTGTTGAAGGTAAAAGGGAAAAGGAAATTATATTGTTGGAGTACATGTCAATCAGGGACACAAAGAATAAGGGGGTCTCCTTCTACAAGCAAATTACAAAACCAGCACAGAGGCAAGTAAAACAGTGATTATGGACTTCACCTACCCTAACATATGCCTGAAATCTGTCTGAATTTGACCAACGTATACTATAGGTAAATTCCTACTTTACATTGCTGACATCTTCATCTTTTCAAAAGGAAAAGAAACAACCAGCAAAATTTCTTATTTAAATCAGTACTTATTAACATCCCCTAATCAGCTTCTCTTACCTTTTCAAGAAAGTATTTATGTAGACATAGGAAAAGATGAACCCACACCACCAGCTGACAGACAACTTAAAGCAAATATCTGGAAAGGATCTCTACAAAGCACAGGAGAGATTAATTTAGTTTCTCCTCAAATGAAAGCCTGAGTACGTTTATTTTTCCTTAACTTGATCTCCAAGTATAAATCTAAAAAGTGAATTCAGTCATGACTTAAACAGATAAAGAGACTGAAAAAAGACAATCCAACATCTATCTTGTCTATTGAAAAATATAGTCTGCATAGATAATACCTCTTTCAAAAATAAGTAGAAAACAGCCAACATAAAACCTATAAAATATTAATTCTTAATAAACTGATTTAAGGTCATAAACTATTTTTCTGAATAGCACTTTACCAGCATCCCATAAGTTTTGATATATACTTTTATTACTGTTCCATTCTAAAAAGTTTAAAACCCAGGGGTTATTTTGGGACTATGTTTTTCAGTTTTCAAACATATGTTTTGTTTTGTTTTTTATTCCATTTTCCTTTTATTGCTGATTTGTAATAAGAATGATTTAAGATAATGGAAAATGCTCCATACGATGTCTATTTTTTTAAATTTGTTGAGACAACTTATAAGCCAATACGTGGTCAATATATACGTTAAAAGAATGTATTTTATATCACATATGCATGATTTTTGTGATTTACCTCAGATCAATATTACTGACCTACAGCTAGTCTAGAGATAACATAAACCAGAAAAATTATAAAATCTCACATTATTAATAATGAACAGGAAAGTTAGACCATGAGCTAGATAAACCTGGTCTTCCAGACACTGACTGAGCCTTTTGGTGATTGTAGGCTGTATAAGAAGACCAATGTTTATGATCTTCCAAGTCCAAAAGATGCTACCAATAACTAAAATCCTCTCTTGTGATATAATAACAAGGTATTCTAAGATAAAGACCTTGTATATTATATTTTCTATTGGATATTAATATTTTGTATTTGGGGAAAAAGAAAACAAGTTTTTAAAACATTTACAATTATGCTTAGTGAGAAGCAAATATCCTGTCAGCCAGCCCATACTTCCATGATGACCATTTCTGGATGGACAATTGAATAATGACTTATCCACATACAGAATAACAATATTTGACAAGAGATAAAGTCTCCTTCCTAAAAGCATAAAGAAATAACTTCAGTATTGATATATTTGTAGTGACTGTCATTTCTCACTAGAAAAGCAGAGTTTCTGCAACGATAATTACCAGCTGGCAGCACTACACAGGACATGGTTCATTTGGAAATAAGACACAGACTCAGGTTTATACCTGAGTAGGAGATTGTTATGGGTTCAATTGTGTACACCCAAAATTCACATGCTGAAATCCTCACCCCCATTGCCTCAGAATTTGATTTTATTTGAAACAGGATCATTGCAGATGCAATGTTAATATATGAGGTCATAATGGAGTAGGCTGAACCCCTACTCCAATATGACTGAGGTCCAGACCATCTGAGGAGAGAGAAATGGGAAGAATGCCATGTAAAGACAGAGAACTAGAGCGATGCATCTACAAGCCAAGGAATAGCAAAGATTGCCAGCAAATCACCAGAAGATAGGAAGAAGAAAGAAATGATGCCCCTATAGATTTCAGACGGAGCATGGCCTTGACAACACCTTGATTTACAACTACTAGCCTCCAAAATTAAGACAATAAATTACTGTTGTTCTAAGCTATCCATGTTGTGGTACTTTTTAGCATCACCCTAGGAAATTAATACAGAAAATTTTGCAGATATTTCTTAGTGGACCTAATGAGGAGTTCATAACAGCATCACAATACAAGAAAATTCAAAATAATATTTTAGAAAATAAAAGGAGAAAAATTGAACTGTAAACAATGAATAAATATCACAATAAAACTGAGTGAAAATTGCTGGTTCCGGTCAAGATGACGGAATCAGTAAACTCTATCCTTGCCTCCTCTCATGACCACATCAAAATTACAACTAAACTACAGAAAAACCATCATCGAGAATTTCCTGAAATCTAGTTGAACAGAAGTCTTATAACTAAGGATATACAGAAGAAGCCACATTGAGACTTGTTCAAAGAGTGGAGACACAGAAAAGGATGGTCCCACACACATGTGGGGCGTTAAAAATGGGGAGGGATATCTTGGCTGCAGAGGTCTTACTGAGGATTGAGGGGTCCTAGCCCCACATCAGGCTCCCCAGCTCAGGGTTCCAGTGTCAGGAAGAGAAGTCTCCATAACTTCTGGCTCTGAAAACCAGTGGAGATTGTAGCTGAGACGAGGGAGGCTGCAGTCCCAGGTGCTCCTCTTAAGTGGCCCAAGTACAGACTTACTCGCTGATGGACTCACTCTCTCTGAGCTCCAGCTGTGTGGCAGCAGCTGGAAAGGCACCAGGGACACAAGAACAGTAACTGAATTGTCTGGCTGCAGGGCGAGGGCTGGAGGGGTAGCTTTCTCCCAGACAGAAATGCTGGCAGAAGCCATTGTTCCTTTGTTGAACCCTCTCCCGACCCAGCCTGCACGAGAAGGCAGAAACCATATCTGAATCTCCATCAAACTGGCTAACATTGTTCGCCCTGTCTGCGTGACTCCCTGAGACCCCACCTCACCCAATCTGCGGGCCCATCCAAGCTGCTACCAGTGGCTTTTCCATACAAAAGGTCTGTCTTGGCTCATGCTACAGACTTTCTTAAACTCTCTCAAAAACCCCAACAAGAAGCATCTGATCTCAGCACGCCCCATACCTTTTCTAAGCAGCCCCAAGCCTGGCACTAACAGCAGCCAGCCTTGGTTCACAGCTTAGCCTCTCCCAGGAATCTTCAAACCCAGCAAAGTGGCAACCATCTGCAAATCACTTTGTAGCTCATACCATGGGACCCAGGCAGGGCACAGACAGCGGCTGAACTTGGCCTGCAACAGAGCCCATCCCAAGAGGCCCCAGAACCAACAAACCAAGTGGCCAGCCTCAGACCATACAAGAATACCACCCAACCACCTCCATAAATGACACACCAAAAGGGCAGAATTGGCAGGCACCATAGTCCAACTAAAGCAAATGCTCCTACATAGGGCCAGTCCTTGCAAAACACCTCCTCCACTGTAGACACAGCTAGTCCTCAAAACCAATCAGCCTGAGGGTCAGTTCCTCCTACTGAAATGCAAACAGCAACTAAGGCTCAACTACAACAGAAGGGTACACCCAACCCATACAAAGGACGCACCTAAACCAACCATCTCAGGTAACCATGGAGGCTGTGCCACTGGGCCCCACAGAACACCTACTACTTAAGGCCACTCTACTAAGACTAGGAGACATAGCAGCTCTACCTAATACAGAAACAAACACAGGGAGGCAGCCAAAATGGGCAAACAATCATGTCCTAAATGAAACAACAGAACAACCCTCCAAAAAAGAACTAAAAAAAATGGAGACAAACAGTCTACCAGATACAAAGTTCAAAACACTATTTATACGGATTCTCAATGATCTCAGTGAGAACTTCAACAAAGAGATAGGAAACATGAAAAGTCTACCAGATACAAAGTTCAAAACACTATTTATACGGATTCTCAATGATCTCAGTGAGAACTTCAACAAAGAGATAGGAAACATGAAAATGCAAATATTAGGTTGGTACAAATGTAACTGCAGTTTAAAAGGTTAAAAATAATTGCAAAAACTGCAATTACTTTTGCACCAACCTAATAGGAAGGATAAAAAAGAGCTAGTCAGAAATGAAGAAAACAATAACTGGAATAAGGAATACATTAGAGGGAATCAACAGTAGATTAGATGAAGCAGAGAATCAAACAAGTGATTTGGAAGGTAAGGTAGCAGAAAACACCCAATCAGAACAGCAAAAAAAAAAAAAAAAAAAAAAAAAAAGAATCCAAAAAAATGTGGACAGTTTAAGGGGCCTCTGGGACAACATCAAGCATACCAACATTCGCATCACAGGGTACCAGAAGGAGAAGAGAGAGAACAAGGAATTGAAAACCTATTTGAAAAATTAATGATGGAAAACTTTCCGAACCTGGTAAAGGAAAGAGACATAAAAGTTCAGGGAGCACAGAGAGTCACAAACAAGATGAAAATCAAAGATGTCCAGACCAAGGCACATCATAATTAAAATGCCAAAGGTTAAAGACAAAGAAAGAGAGAATCTTAAAAGCAGCTACAGAAAAGCAGTGAGTTACCTACAGGGAGCTCTCATAAGACTCTCAGCTGATATCTCAACAGAAACTTTGCAGGCCAGAAGGGATGGGCAGGAAATATTTAAAGTCATGAAAGCAAGGACCTACAACCAAGATTACCCTACCAAACAAAGGTATCATTTTGAATCAAAAGATAAAGAGCTTCCCAGACAAGAAAAAGCTAACAGAGTACATTACCACCAAACCAGTATTACAAAGAATCTTAGAGAGACTTTTTTAAAATGGAAAAAAAGATTAAAAATATGAATAATAAAATGGCAATAACTACGTATCAACAATTACTTGAAACATAAATGAATTAAATGCTCCAATCAAAAGACATAGGATGGCTGAATAGATAAGAAAACAAAGCCCTTACGTATGCTGCCTACATAGGACCCACTTCAGATCAAAAGACACACAGAGACTGAAGGTGAGGGATAGCAAAGGATATTTCATAAAAATGGAAATGATAAAAAATCGGGCACTTACATCAGACAAAATAGACTACAACAAAGACTATCATAAGAGACAAAGAAGGACCTAGTAATCCCACTTCTGGATATTTACCCAAAGAAACCCAAAACATTACTTCAAAAGGACATGTGCATCCATATGTTCACTGCAGCATTATTTACAATAGCCACAATATGGAGGCAACCTGGATGTCCATCAACAGATGAATGGATAAAGAAGAGGTGGTACACACATACAATGGAATATTACTCAGCCATGAAAAAGAATGAAATCTTACCATTTGCAACAACATGGATGGATCTAGAGGGCATTGTGCTGAGTGGAGTAAGTCAGACAAAGACAAATGTTATATGATTTCACTCATATGTGGAATCTAAAGAACATGATAAATGAACAAACAAAACAGAAACAAGCTCATAGATATAGAGAACATTTCGATGATTTCCAGATTGGGGGAGAGGTTAAAGGGATGGGTGCAGAGAGGAGGGGATTAAAAGGTACAATTTGGTAGTTGTACAAAATAGTCATGGGGATGTAGAGTACAGCATGAGGAATATAGTCAGTAGTATTGTAATAACTATGTATGGTGTCAGATGGATACTGGGTTTATTGGGGCGACTACTTCATAAGTTATACAAAAGTCTAATCACTGTTGTACACCTGAAACTAACATAATGTTGTATGTCAACTGTAATTGAAAAATTAAAAAGTCAAAAATATTTATATTTAAAAAATTGAGTGAAAATCTGGAATTTATTTTAACTCATTTCCAATGCTCAGTCCTGAAAAGTCAATATCTAGAGCAATATTTCAGCATTTTATAATTCCTAAATTAAGTATAATGGAATGAAAATTTAGCAATTGATTTTTGTCTGATGTATGTCTGTCCTAAATGCTCTTAGAAATTTCTAATATATTAAGCAATAGTTGTACCCTTATTAAATCTCGAATTTCCTGGTGAGACAATATAGATAGATAGATAGATAGATAGATAGATAGATAGATAGATAGATAGATAGAGATAGAGATATATTCTAACCACATGAACTTTGAGGAAGGTAGCTATGTTCCACCCTTTCATTTTCAAACCAACTTTAAAATGAAAGCTGCTCTTTTTATCTTTAAACCTCACTCAGATACAATACTAAATCCAGAATGTATTAAGACAACACATTTGTCCTTTCATTATCTCATTCAATCAACCCAACAACCTAGAAACCTCAACTCTCCCTCATCTAGAAATAATCTAGCATTTCTTCTTTCCTCAAGAGAGCTAGGCAATTAGTTATAAAAACTGCCTTCTTCCTTTAGCATTTTTCATGTGCCAAAGTAGGAAGATGGTAGAAGTCTCAAACTGCGTCTAGCTAGAGAGGGAAAAACTGAAATTGGCCTTTTACAGGCTTAAATAGCTAGGAGAATTCACACAACAGGTCACAATTATTTGATTTCCCCTTTTCTTTATAGCAATGAGTACTAGGTACAGGAGATAATAAGTATGTCAAGGTCATGTTTACCTAACTCTAATGAAGCGAGGCATAAATCTCAAATTGTTAATCATCTGTAGGGAATGACTGATCTTTTTTTTTCAGAAGCCGAGTAATTAAAATGGAAAAATCTGTTTAGTGTTAAAAGAAACCGGAATGTTACTATATTAGCTAAGGGAGCAGTCCATGACCACATAATGTCATTAAAGAGACCGGAAATTATGTGGTCCCTTAAATTGCTTTATTTCCGTCAGCAGAATATTAATTTCAGGTGAGTAATTTAAATTGCATTAACAGCAGACTCGTTAAGATGACACTTCCTTTAGTCTTGAAAGTTGCTGCTGTTTAAGATATCCCCCCAGCCTGCCATTTCACACTGGTGCTAACTTGTGCCAGATTGTATATTGTTTTTTCAAAATACCATGGGGGTGTCCAATGCTTTATGGCAAACCTGCTATTTTATAGGAATATGCAATGTAAATAAACCAGAGAGACACTTCTGTAAATTGCCCTATTTCAGATGGAAAACATTTCAGTTAGATGTATGAAATCAACTGACAGATTTATGAACCAAATCATTTTAGACATATCCTTCACCTGCACTGGATATCATCATATTTTTAGAGACCATATAGTATGAAGTAGACCCACGAGCTCTTCAAGGACAGGCAAACTTACACTCAGCACGATCTCGATTCCAGTACCTGTGTCTCCTTCACTGATAAATGTCTAGGTAAGACAATTTTCAAAGTTGCTAATTTGGTGGAAGGAAGTATCAAAAATACTTTTATAAATTATTTATTGTGACTATTTTCCTTACAAAAACAAGGTAAATGCATATTCCTCTGCTCTTCCATGGACCTCCAATCCAGTAACTCAAACAGTGACAGACCACTAGAGCCTAGGCCAAAATAAGTGACAAGGGCTATAAGTATGTGTTTGTATAATCATTGCTTTGTTAGAACCCTTGCACATCAACTTGTAACATGAATAATCATTTGAGAATAGGTTTCTTGGATGACTGAATGAGATTACTGAATGACTCAAGAAACTTTATCCTAGTAGCTAATATATTAAACAATTTAAATTTACCTTTGACCTCCAAACCCTCCTCAAATAAAGGGAAGGATATGTTCTAAATCAGATATGACAAAATCATTGGTTCAATTCCCCTGTCTTTACCAAATAACTCTTTCTTCTACTTCTATGCCTTCTTTTCTAGTATTACAGAAGGGTTATAAGCACTTTCAGAAAGATGTAATATTCGTTTTGTTACAATTCAGGGCCTTTGCTTTCTCAACTGTAAATACTGTTGCTGACCTTTTCTCCTATAAGCTCCCTGTTCTAATCTGCAACATCTCTCTGCTCTGACTTGCAGATGCACTCCTGAATTTTGCTTTTTGGCTGCTGCTATCCTTAGCGCCACTGCTTTTTTCTCTTAGGCGACTCCCATGCTGTTCAACTCAGTTGCCATGATACTTGCACTGTCCCTGACTGTCAGTGCCGCCTGCATCAAGCTCACATATTCCAAGGCTATCTTCCCATCAAGGAAATTTCAGAGCGTAAATCCACCCCAGCCTACCACTCATTTGACTGAGCACATCTTTCTAATTCTCATTCTCCACAGGATGGAACAGATTCTCTCTCCAGAAACCCTAGGTTTGGAAAGAAGAAAAGCCCAGCCTTCCCAGAAGATCACCAGCAGGAGTAACATTTCCAAACTCTAACTTCATATATGCTTCCTGTTAGCTCCTGGAGAGTAATCCTTGCCACCACTGTGGAACCACCCAGCCACAGGAGGTAGCAAAGCTTCCTGCCACCCAAGAGGTTAGGAGGGATAAGCACACATTCTCTAACATATGCCCAGAGAGAAACGCTCAAGTAAATGATGACAAAGAAGGATCTAAGTTACACAGCAGGAGACCACTCTCTAAGCAAGGAACATATGGCTACCTGGGCTATTATTTAAATTATGGATAATCCAAAGTTAGTCTCTGTTAAAAAATGTAAGAAAAAGTAACCTAGAAAGAAGGAAACACATTCTCTTTGTAATGATGAGGACCAGAATATGCTCCCCCCAAAACATGCCCCTTTGGCATAATGATTATTTTTGGTGGAAGGCAATTAAAAAACAGCAGACAGGAGGAACTCTGCCCTCCCCCTTTCTGCCTAAAAACAGGGAATTAATTTCCCTGTGTGAAAGTTCCCCTCCTCACCTTTCCCTTACAAGGAGAAGACATGACTCATCTAGGAGATGGCACTGACTTGAGTTTGAATAAACAAACCACACTAAAATAACACTTATCTTCCATTAGTTTCCCCCATATGTGTATATACAGAGGGTGGGAAAAAAATGTATACACATTTTAAGAAAGGAAAAAACTGTATTAAAATTGTAATTCAATGAATGACGCTCACATTCATTTGATTAACGCCATCTTTTGAGCGAACGTCATACTACAGATTGCTATTGTAATTCAATTCAACTTAGAAAAGTAATACATAGATGACATCTCTTAAAATGTGTACATTTTTTTGGCACCCCTGGTATTTACCTTCCCACAATTTACTGCCCCTAGAATCCTAAACCTATTTTCCTTTGTTATGTCACTTCTCCACAATTTATTGCCCTGTATTAAAATGGTAGATAAGCTCCTGGGCCTAATCACTTCTTCGGAGTTTTCACTTCTTTTCTGTGAAGCTCCTGAGCTGCATGCATAACTAACTTTTTCTCCTCTTAATTTACCTTTTGTCAGTTTAATTCACAGGCCCCACCTACCGAATTTAAGAGGATATTAGGAAAGGTTTCTTTCCTCTCCTACGCTGATAGTGACCACAATTACAATCATGTTTTATCCTTCAGCAAAAACTAGCAAAATGCTTCAGAAATTGGGTAGTTTCCTTTATAATAATGAAATGATGCAAAGAAATAGAAGAAAATAATGAATCCTTTTAAGACTGTCTAAGTTATGGCATCATTACTCTATTTCCTTCAATTTGTATATTGCTTTTAGGATGCTTCTTTTTTTTAAAGATTGTGGAGATGAGGAATCTAAATGAGAAAGCCTAAGGCCCTAACCCCTGTAAATACCATCTGGGTCATCTGTCGCTGTCGTCTTGACACACTTTGTAGTAAAAAGCAATGGGACTCCAATGACTGATGCTGAACTCACATGGGCTGAGCAACTGACAGAAATAACACCACTCAGTCTCTGAGGAACTAAACACAATTTACAGGCTTATTTAATTTTAGCCCATCTTCTAACGACACTATAAAGTTGTAGGGGAGCAGATATTGTCATCATAGCATGAGAAGTAGGGAAAACAAGGCTTCACAAAAAACAAAGTGAATGACGCCATTTGCAGGCGAAGGGGTTAAGAACTCAAGTTACATAGCAGGCCAGCACAGGAGAAGCTGCTGCTTTAAGATAGACCCCAGGCTGGCAGGATGAACAGTTAGATGAGCCTCATTATACCAAGACTCGCCCTCCTTCTATAGCATATAATGTTTTTATCCTGAGATGGTACCTAAAGCGGTTTGTGCTCACCTCTTCAACTATGGTCAGTCTATAATCCAGCCTGTCAGAAAATTCTTTCTCCAAATGAATGCAGCTTTTCTGTGTGTGCCCTCCCTCCCCCCAGGGCATCTTCTAATTCTTACAAAACTCATTCGGTTTAGACAAAGATTGCTTGCCTCTTAAGGATCCTATTTGATATATCAGATTATTTTAAATTTTATTGTGACAAAATGTACATAACAGAAAATTTACTATTTCTCATTTTCTAGTGTAGAGTTGAATAGCAGTGGGTATATTCACTGTTGTGCAACCATCACCACTATTCACCTCCAGAAATGTTTCATCTTCCCAACATTAAATTCTGCATCCATTAAATAGTAACTCCCCATTACCCTCTCCCCAACCCCTGGTAACCACTATTCTATTTAGTTTCTCTATGAATCTGAGTATTCAACTTATATAAGTGGAATTACACAATATTTGTCCTTTTGTGTCTGGCTTATTTCACTTATTATCTTCAAAGTTAATCTATTTTGCAGCCTGTATCAGAATTTCACTCCTTTTTGAGGCTAAATAACATTCCATTGTATATCCATAAACAAATGGGTCACATTTTCTTTATCCATCCATCCTTTGATAGACATTTGGGTTTTTTTCACATTTTGCTATTGTGAATAATGTTGCTATAAACACTGGTACCCAAATACCTGTTCAAGTCTCTGCTTTCAATTTTTTTGTTTACCTACCCACAAGTGGAATTTCTAGGTCATATGGTAATTCTATGTTTCATCTATTGAGGAACCGCCATACAGTTTTCCACAGTGGCTGTACCATTTTACATTCCCACCAGCAATGTACAAGGGTTCCGATTTTTCTACATCCTTACTATTACTCCTTGTCTTCTATTTTTTGTTTGTTTTTCATTTGTTTGTTTGTTTTGGGTAATAGGTATCTTAGTGGGTGTGAAGTTATACTTCACTGTGGTTTTGATTTGCATTTCTCTGATAGTTAATGCTGAGGATCTGATATATCAGATGCATGGCTATTTTATTCATTTACTTTTAATTGCACTTTTTATTTTCTTTTTAGAGCTTTATTGAAGTTCCAATTTCTCTACATTCTTGTCAACATTTAGTATGGTCAGTCTATTAAATTTTAGTCATTCTACTGTGAGTACTGTAATATCTCACTGTGCTTTGATTTGAATTTCCCAGTGATTCACATTTCCCAGTGACTAATGATGCTGAGCATCTTTTCATGTGTTCATTTTCCATCTGCATATCTTCTTCAGGGACGTATCTATTCAAATATTGTATGCATCTTTTAAATGGATTATTTTCAGGTGAGTTGTAAGAATAGTATGTGATTTTATAGATTTATTACATGTATTACACAATGGATATGTCATACATTGCTAGATACGTTTTACAAATATTTTCTCCTACTAGTTTGTAGCTTGCCTTTTCATTTTTTTAACAGTATCTTTTGAAGAGCAAATGTTCAACTTTGATAAAGTTCAATTTCTTGATTTTTTTTCCTTCTGTAGTTTGTGCATTTTGCACTGTATTTAAGAAATATTTGCTAAACCCCAGGTCGCTAATATTTTCTCCTATATTTTCTTACGTATAATATCTTATTTCCAAAAAAAATTAAATAAAAAATACCAAAAAAGAAAAGAAAATGGCGGAAGACTGACTATCCAACACTACCCTGAAATAGCGCCACTGAATCTCTGTTAGTTACCCTTAGTATCCCTGATGATCCTATTGGCCTAAATGACTATAACTCTGAAGAAAGCTATCAACTTCATACATAAAAGTATACAAGGCCTAAGAACTGGGATAACAGAAACCAGTGTCCTCCATAAAAACAGGTCCTCAGTAATGCCTGATCCATCATTCCAACTTTCACCCAATTTTGTTCTTCTTTTTCAAATACTGTTGTCATTCTGCATATCTAGCTGACTATTTAATGACGTTTTCCCTTCCTCAGGACAGCTGGACTAGAACGTCCATAAACTCAAATTGCAATGAAGTTCCTACGGTTAGAGAAACTTATAATTAAACAAATTTAGTAAAACAATAAGGAACGTGCATTCCATTAGCTGAAAAGATTCCATCAAATCTTTACAAATAGGAAGTAGAATCAACCATCAGATACAATAGAATCAAAACAATTTGCCATCTTAATCTTAAAGTGTTGAATGAAAGCCATATGGAGTAATGTGAAAATTTTACTTATGTCTTTATTCCAAAGGACCAGAGTTAGTTAATCATTAATACAAATTTTCAAGTATGACTGGGTGCCTATGCACTTCTAAAGGCTAATGTGCAAACAAATATGCAAGTTTCCTCTTTTCTCTGGAATTCATTCTGATTCTCATTATCACTCTGTCTTCAGTAAGTTCTGGCGATAAGTAAGAAATATGAGTCAAGCTAACTAAGGCTACAGAGAAATTTATTATAAGAAAATAGGAGTATCACTCAGGGCCCAAGATAGACATGAAATGTCACTGACACCCAAGACTCTGACCCTCTCTGTCTCTGTCTCAGGCTATATGGTTTCATACATCTGCTTCTCCCAGAATGGCCACTTCTTCATCGAGTACCTTTCTCTGATTCAGCATGAACACAGCAGATGATAGCTGCCTGACAACTGTCAAGGTCACTTATCTTTAAGACAAGTGACCAATCGATGAAGTCTTGGTATCTTTCAATCCCAATTCTTAATTTGTAGGAGGAAGAACCCAACTAGCTCAACTTTGTCCATCCAAAGCAACTATGGCCCAGAAGACAGCATTATGAGATATACACCGGGCTGATAAGGCCCTTCTTTGTGTATAAGGAGTGGGTAAGAGAAAGTTCGCGTAAGAAGAGGGTCTGATAAACTGAGAAGACATCACATAATGTGTCCACTATCTATACTAATAGATTGAATTACAAATTTAAAATAAGATGAGTAGAGTGTATGGAGATCTGTAATTAATCTACAGATGAGGATTTCTAGCTGTCCATAATTAATGAATGCTAAAAAATTTACTCACGCACTCTACTAAATGGCTCCATCCTTTAATAATATCAAAAGAGATTATATATATACAAGATACAAAAAATACTAACCACACCACTAGTGGGTAAAGATTGGTTCTCCTATCTATTTGACTTTACCAGGAAGACAAGAAAATTAAAAATATCCTAGGAAATCTGGCAAGAGAGGACTTCAAAAGGAATTCAGCAGGGGACTTCCAGTTTCAGCTCTGACATATAAAGAAATTAGAAGCTGTCACTCTCATTCTTACAACAATAAAACCTGAATAAATTGAAAATCAATAACTTCTTGGACCTATCAGAAACTGAGGTTACACAGCAAATCACCACCCCAAAATCTGGAGTGACAGGCACATCCAGAGATACAGCAACTGAGATCTGTTTACCTAGAGCAGAAGCCACTGGAACTATAAACTGGTAGAGGTACTTAAACGGTAATTTTGATGAATTGCTAGAGGCTGAGTTTGGACGAGTGTGAGTAAGAATCTCCTGGGAACCCCCCGACTTTCATTACCTTTCTCTCCAGGAATACCATCAGGCTCTCAGTGAGGATTCAAGAAGGATCACCTCCTGGCTCTGGCAGTGGGAGGGAAGAGTAACCATAAAGCTTTCTACAGAAAATAGGCTTACTTTCCAGGGTAAAGGGCTTTTCAGAGATCAATTCTGAAACCCTATCCCAGCTGGGCAAAGCAAATGCCTCTTTACTGCAGGCCTTCCATCCAGCTCTGGCCTTCTTGTTTCACTTAAGGGGGAAAAAGAAACCATACTTAATAGGGGTCAGGGCTTCAAGAACATAGACTGGAAACACCTCATCTAAAAAAGAAAATAGTGGACAAATTCTCCTTTACACTGAAGAAACACAGGAAGGCCCCAAGACACAGGCTTTCAAAAGGACTGAGATTATGGAATGCTCCCTTGCCCCTCACCTTACCACCACAACAGGTCTCCAGTATAACAGTGGATTATAGCTGAAAAGCTGTGAGACACAGACTCTATCTGAGGTGTTTTTAGGGAAACCCCAAAAACAGGGGGGACCAAAAGAAGGACACTAGAGGAATTGGGGCCTCTAGTATCTATAGCTACAACAAACACTAAACACAGCCCAACTCCTAGCCAAATTAACATATATCCTCATGACAAAAGTCTATTTGTTTCAATTTCTATAACCTAGTACAACATATCCAGTTTTCAAGAAAAAAATTATAAAAAGCAAGAAAATGCCAAAAGCAAGAAAACACCCCAAAGAGACAAATCAATAATCAGAACGAGATTCAGATATGACGCAGATGTCATAATTATCAGACACAGAATCTTAAATAACTATGATTAGTAGAATAAGGGTTCTAATGGAAAAAGTAGACAGCATGTAAGAACAGATGGGTAATGCAACAAGAAATACAGAAACTAAGAAATAATCAAAAGGAAATGCTAGAAATCAAAAATACAGTAACAGAAATGAAAAATGCCTTCAATGAGTTCAACAGCAAACTTGACATAACTGATGAAAGAATCAGAGAACTTGAACACAGCTTAACAGGAACTTCCCAAACTGAAATGCAAAGAGAAAAGAAGAAAAACAGTAACAAAGACATGCAAGAATTATGGGACAAAATCAACAAGTATAATAATGTATGTATAATTGAAATAGCAATAGAACAAGAAAGAGAACAAAGCAAAATAATATTTGAAATAACAATGACTAAGAACTTTTCAAAATTAATGACACCAAACCGCAGATATAGGAAGCCTAGAAAATACCAAGCAGGCTAAATGCCACAAAAAAAGTACACCTTTGAAGATTATATTCCAAATGCAGAAAACCAAAGACAAAGAAAAAAATTTTGAAAGAAGCCAGAAGGAGTGTGTTGGGAGGTGTGGGGGAAAGATTGTCTTAACCTACAGAATAACAAAGGATAATAAGTACAACCAACTTATCAGAAACTATGTAAGTAAGAGGAAAGTAGAGGAATTAAAGTGTTGAAAGAAAACACCAACCTAAAATTCTATATCCAGAAAATTTATCCTTCAAAAGTGGAGGAGGCATGAACACTTTCTCACACAAATAAAAAGTGAGGGAATGCATGATCAGCAAACCAGCCCTGCAAGAAATGCTAAAAGAAGTTATTCAGGCAGAAAGAAAATGATATGTGTCAGGATCTACATAAAAAAAGAAAGTACGTCAGAGAAGTAATTAATGAAAGTAAAATAAAAATCATCTACTTGTTCTTATTCTTAGTTGATCTAAAAAAACTATTCAAAGAAATAATAGTAGCAGTGTACTGAGTGATTATTGATTATAATATATGAATAAGTGAAATGAGTGACAACAATGCCACAAGGAACAGAAGGCATTGAGAACACTGTTAGAAGACATCTGTACCATGTATGAAGTGGTATAGTGTTATTCAAAGATGGATTTAGATTAGTATAAAAAATGTGTATTATAAACTGTAAGGCAATCACTAAATTTTTTTAAGTATTGATATACTAAGAGAAGAGACACAGTGAAATCATACAAAATGTTTGATTAGAAACCAAGAAGGTAGAAAAGGAGAAAAATGCAAGAAAACAGTTACAAACATGACAGACATTAATCCAACTACATTAATAATCAATTTAAATGTCAATAGCTAAGTGGGTAAATGCTGATTCTCTTACCTATCTACTTCACTGAAAATTTTGGATGAGGATTATATGGGAAGTCTGTACACTACCTTTGCAACTTTTCTGTAAATTTTAAAATATTCTAAAATAAATATTTTATGTATTCAAAAATAAAGAAGTTATTTTAAAAAGAAACCCAGCTAAAACCAAGAGTCCATAATCTTAGATACTTTTAAATACTACCCCCCCAAAATGCATTGCATTAAAAACCAATAGTATTTGAGTTCATCATCATCAGATTTAAAGACATTGAATAGCACTGTCCAATAAAACTTTCTGCAATGACAGCAATGTCCTATAGCAGTGCAATCTAATATGGTAACCACTAACCACATGTAGCTGTTGAGCACTTGATATGTGCCTAATGCGACGAAGCAAATTTTTAATTTCTTAAAGTAATAAAATTTTAAATTTAAATAGACAGATGTGGCTACTGACTATCATGTTAGCACAAGTCTCTTGTACAAGTCAAACACAACTCATTTAGACAACGAATTCACTCTCTTATATAGTTCTAGCATCAATTTTTTCTTTTTTGTATTTTATAGATTCTAAGATTTTCATAGTTGATATTTAATGACATCATGAATTTCAAAAGACATTATGTCAATCTTTACCAGCCTGTCTATATAATTTTGCAAGTACAATATCCTAAAAAGAAAAACATTAATCCCAATTTTAGAAATACTTGTTTTTCCCCCAAATTACAGACTTCTATTTTACTAGATCCTCTCTAACTCCAACTTTCATCAGAATAAGAGCCATCTATGAGCTAAACTGTGTGACTGGAGAATGGATTCTAAGTATTATCACATCTTTAAAGCTTATATAATAGTACTACTAGCTTTTAGCGAGAACAGAATCTCAAATGGGGTAACCAAATTCCCATTAAATTATCTCAAGGCAGAGACAAAGATTATACACAACAGCACTGAAACTAGAACCAACTTCACTAGTATTGGAAAGAATTCCAAGGAAATTGAAAGAATTTTCACTGGTCATGAGGCCAGTGAAATTGGATTGGGAAACATAGGCTTTGTCTTATGTCAACTTAGACAAACATAAGAAACGGGCAATTTATCTGCCTAAAGCAGGGCAAATGGCTTAGTCCTCCAGGCATTACCTCCACTTCATGAAACTAATCTTTATTTACCATTCCTCAAAAGCAGCACCAATTAGTACTTGTCTTCCTTTACATATTGAGGAACCAAATTTTTCAACAACAAAAAGGGGGCTACAAATGAAGACACTGCAGGTGGCACCAACCCCAGGAGGAAGAGCTATCACCAAGAGGTGGAAGCCGGGACAGCCCTGGTGACACATGGTGGATGGTCCTGTCCAATACAGCCTGAGGTGATATGGAGAAAAACATCTCTGTTGGCAGACACACTCAATGACATTGGGAACTCAACCAGGACAGGGAATATCGACCCCCTCACTTCAGGAGAGGGTTCACCTGGCATCAAGTGGAAAATGAATTATAAATACAAAAAAACTATAGGTTGCTCACAGATTGATCAAAAAGATGACGGGGGCAGCTGGATGGCTCAGTTGGTTAGAGCGAGAGCTCCCAACAACAAGGTTGCTGGTTCAATTCCCACATGGGATGGTGGGCTGCGCCCCCTGCAACCAAGATTGAAAACGGCAACTGGACTTGGAGCTGAGCTGCGCCCTCCACAACTAGATTTAAGGACAACGACTTGGAGCTGATGGGCCCTGGAGAAACACACTGTTTCCCAACATTCCCCAATAAAATCTTTGTTTAAAATATGATGATCTGAAACCCACAAAAAATAAGAAGACATAAAAAACAATGAAAATCTGATAGATGTGGAGTCCAATCAATGAACAAACCAAGTTAAGAATTACAGTTTTCCCCAAAAAAACTGTAACCATAAAACATGTAACAGAAATAATAGAGACCAAATTGAAGAAAACCTGTCTAAGCAGATAAAAGACCTT
Organism: Rhinolophus ferrumequinum; assembly: GCF_004115265.2. Lineage (NCBI taxonomy): Eukaryota > Metazoa > Chordata > Mammalia > Chiroptera > Rhinolophidae > Rhinolophus > Rhinolophus ferrumequinum. The sequence goes on along the minus strand of NC_046286.1, from coordinate 24,432,876 downwards.
ATAACTTAATATAAAAGCCCAACTATGTTCCAAGTAAATCTCAACCAACAGACAAAACTTCTGTTTCATATTTTGTATAAGCACCCAATTAATAGGCTGAAACAAAGTCCATAAGACTTTAGGCAGAAAAAGCAAGTAAACTGGTTTCTCTACCAAGGAATATTAGGCTGGCCTGAGGTTTTTGCCTTTGCAATATTTAGTGACCACACAATGACATTTTTAGGGCAAAACGGCTATAACCCAAGACTGTAACCCTGCCAAGTTGTCACTCACATGTGAAGATTCTGACATTTTCAATTACAAAGGGGATTTGTATGTTCAGAAAACGTACCACTATTATACCATTAGTTTTTAAAAGATAAAAGAGTAGTTATGTTGGTGGAACCATTTTCCTGCATTTTTCACATTAAAAAAAAACCTTGTAGTAACCCACAAATTTCCAATCATACTTCCAGACAGATCAGCATTTGCAGCAGAAACTGTTCTCAATTTTTATTAAAAACCTCCTTTGCCAATAGCCTCATATATTTTTAAAATGTCTGACCTAATTTCTTCAAATCTGCACATATTCCATATTTTCTTGGCTGTAATTAGTCATTAAGACTTACTAGCACAGAAGTAGCTCCAAGAAACTCTAATTTACAGGTCAGCACTGATACCTGTTTTTATGTTTTTCTTGGCTCTCGGGAAAAGTGTTTGCTTCCTCCTACTGGAAAAAGCCACCACATTAGGTTTCCTTTTTTTCCCTTTGAGAAGAGCTATTATTATTACAAGGGAGCATTAGCATAAACTCTTAAAGTAACACATCAGAAGCATTAGGTAGAGTTTAAGCAGTCTCCCTCAAGTCTGTGACTACTGTGCAGCAAAACTTCCCCAAGTCAGGAGAAAAGCCAGTTAAAACCAACCCTTTACCAGCTGCTACATGTGGGTGGATCAATAACACTGACAACTTTTCATGTTGTCATGAAACTTTTCATGTTAAAATATTGAAATGAACATGTGACCTGGAGCAATTTACTTACCTCTCTGAGCTCCTCTTCTCCTCACCTGTAAAATTAATATTATAATAATAATATTTATCTTTCTTGGTTGGTAGGAGAATTAAGTATCTGTTGTGAAGTGCTTAACCCAAAACTTGCACTTTAAAATAACAGCTAATATTTACTGAGCATTTATTGTGTACCAGGTGTAAGAACCACCCAATTCATGCATTTATCCATTAAACAAATATTAAGAGTACTTACAATGTACCAGGCACTGTTCTAGATGATTAGGGTATCTCAGTAAAGAAAATAAAGATTCCTGCCTGGAGCTTAATTCTTCTTGGATAGCTATTAAGATGATGAATAAGCATAATGCACATAATACATAAAACCAACAAGAAACACGAAAATGAAATTCCTCCAAGTTAATTCATATGACAGAGGTTTGCCTAAAGTCCATAAGAACGGTTGGCCTCTGCAAACACTTCAGGCCCAACGGCACAAGGAAGTCTGCTGTCAGGAAACAGAGACTCTCCTGCAGCAAGGGTTCTGATATCATTGTGCAGTCGAGTTCCTTTTGACTGGAGACAAATGAAAATGAAAGCAATATGAAGATTTTCTGCAATGTTGAAATGCTACATATGTTCTAAAGATCTAAGGAAATGCAGTAGACTACTCATCTTTCTCAGTTCCTACAGGAGTTTTAGGACAGTCACTGCTCTCCCACAATTTCAAATTACAGCAAAGGGCCATTTAGCAATAGACTAAGGTTGAAGTGACAAGTGGAGCAGAGCTGTGGCTTTCAGTTTCTATTTACTGGTATCTGCTCTCACACACAAGTTAGATTTTCATTTTTGGACAGTACTCCTGTTCTTGACCTAGAATATATATTAAGCATCAGCCATCCAAATCAGGAACAGGATCAGTATTGTTTAAAGGGAAGCTGACACCCATTGTGTTCATCTCTACTGGTGGTTAGCTGGAAAAGGAAAACAAGAAATTTCACTTGACAAAAACAAAGCAACCACATCTATCTGTGGCAAAAGGAGGACAGTGCAAAAAGTGTTGGGCAAGCCATCAGGGAAATGCAAATCAACAACACACTGAAATACCACTTCACACCTACCAACGGGGCTATATTAAAAGAGACATAGAAAAACAAGTGTTGGAGAAGATGTGGAATAAATGGAACCCTCACACTTTGCTGGTGGGAATTTAAACTGGTGCAGCTGCTTCAGAAATGATCTGGCCATTCCTCAAAAGGTTAATAAACATAGTTACCATAGGATCCAGCAATTTCACTCATTAAATATATACATACCTAAGAGAAATGAAAACATACGTCCACACAAGACTGTGGACAGAAATGTACATAGCAACAGGATTTAACATAGCCAAAATGTGAAAACCACCCACATGACCACCAACTGAAGAATCGATAAACAAAATGTAGAATATCCATACAATGGAGTATTGAACAATAAAAGGAAATGAAGCATCGTTAGCTGCTACAACATGGGTGACCTTAAAAACATGCTAAGTGAAAGAAGCCAGTCACAAAAGGTCACATATTGTATGATTCCATTTATATGAAATGATCAGAATGGGAACATTTATAAAGACAAAGTAGATTAGTGGTTGCCAGGGACTGGAGGGAGGAAAAAAGAATGAGGCATGACCGCTAATGGGTACAGGATTTCTTTTTGGGGTGATGAAAATGTTCTAAAATTAGAGAGTGGTGATGGTTACAGAACTCTGTGAATATACTAAAAACCATTGAAATGTACACTTTAAACAGTTGAATTGTATGGTATATCAATTATATCTCAATAAAGCCATTTTTCAAAAAGCATTGGGTGCTGCAGGCAGAATAAATTTTGTCTTTATCCAAAATATCTTTTTGTCCTTATTCAGTATTTCCCTCCCTGGTATGCTTTCACACATGAAGGAGAGCTCTGTGTCCCTGCAATATCTCTTGCTCTTGCCCCACTCATTTCACTAAGCTTGTGAAATGATACCTTATTAACTTCATACCTTTGGCTTAAGGCTTTGCTTCTAACAAATACTCAAAATAGTTCAGGGGAAGATTTCTCCTGGAGCTTTATCAGTCATGCGCTGTGTAGTATGAATGAGTTTGTCACATCTTTTGCTGACAGAGGATTTGGTTGTGGGCAAACAGAATGAGGATATAGTGTCACAGGACGGAGGAAGAAGGCACAAAGAAAAGCAAGTTGGGGACACGCACATATTCATTTCAATATTTTAACAGCATGGATCTTATTGTCTCTCTTTGCTAACGCTCGGACACATCTCCTCTTTTTCTTTCTGTTTTCATCCAGTAATCCATAAAACCTCTGCATCCTGCAGGGCCCGATTCAAAGGCCACTCATACCAAAAAGCATGACTGCATAAAATTACTACTCATATTTCTATTTTCTCTGTTTTTGGTCCATATCTTTATTGATTTTAATTTGAAATTATATTGATTATTTTTTCATTCTGTTTCATATATACCAGCTCTGCTCTTAGTATAAAAACTTAGTTCTGTAACACACCTATGTCATAGAAGGCAGACAGGTTTTCTTCAGAGGATCAACTCAGCTGGTAGTCTGGAGTTCTTTGCAAAGGACTCCAAACCATATCCACCTTCAGCAAGGAGAATGCTGTGACCAATGAGCGAAGTCTGCAATGAGCATGGGAGGGGGTGAATGTCATCCCTGACAGTTGTCACTGCTTATGGAGCCCTTTGTTATTTCCCTGTACCTTAAAATCAGATTTTTACCTACACAGCAGAGAAACTTTCTTCATTGTTGCATACAAGTATGGGGTGGTTTGCTAGTGATATCATGGTAATAACACTAATACTCTGTACTGTAAAAAATTGTATTTCATCTTCCCACACTACCTAAGTGACCTAGATCTTCTGACCTCCATGAATAAGAAAAAAAAATTTAATATATAAATTTCACATATTGTGTAGCAGACACTATTGGCTGCCTACACCATCCATCTCTTTGACCTTCCTGCCTTCTTCCAGACACAATTACAATGTTATTCTATTATTCACCCATTTTCCATGGGTCCATGTGATTCAGGGGAGGCTGGTGCCACTAACACCCAAAGAGTTGAAGCCTGTTTGGACGAAGTCAATCATGACAATCCTGTTACCCTGCCTAGGGTTGGTTCAAACTAGTATGTGACACAATTCTGACAAGAAAGGAAGTCTCCCAAGCTGGGGCATTTGGGAAAGTCCTCTCCTCTTTTCAAGACTCACAGAAATAGATGTTCTTTCTCTGGAAATTGTTGGGTCTGGATGCTATGCCCAGAACTGCTATCGCCATCACGCTGTGAGTCTGAAAACAAAGTTTACCCACAATGGAGGGTAAAAAAGAGAAAATGACTAAGAGGCAGAGCCAAAGTCATGTCAACCAGCACCTGGAGCTTGCCCTACCATTGGACTTCTTGTTAAGAGAGTTAATAATCCTTGTAATTTTTAAAACCACTTGAATACCATTTACTGATACTTGACCCTATCTGTGTGTGTATGTAAATGTGTGTGTGTGTATGTGTGTATATATGTGTGCATGTGTATATATCTCCATATATATATATTTATATATATATAGTTCTCCATATATATATATATATATATATATATAGTGCATGTGTATCTCTATGTGTGTGTGTGTGTGTGTGTGTGTGTGTGTGTGTTTATCCATATACAAAGGGTGCCAAAAAAATGCATACACGTTTTTTGTTTGTTTTTTTTTTAAAGAAGGTTGCAGCTAACAGTGGCCCACGGCGGGGAATCGAACCAGCAACCTTGGTGTTATTAGCACCATGCTCTAACCAAGTGAGCCAACCAGCCACCCCTTAAGAAAGGAAAAAACTGCATTAAAATTGTAATATTCAATATATACCGATAACAAAAGATGAATACAAGTCATGTGTATACATTTTTTTGGCACCTCATATATCTCTCCGTGTGTGTGTGTGTGTGTGTGTGTGTACCTATTCATTCCAAATATAGCTATACCTATATATTTGACAGCACAGACATAAACATTTATCATTAATCAAAATATCTTTATCTGGTGTGTCTGTGGGTATGGGTGTGTGCGCACATGCACATATAAATGTACTTCCTAACACTTCTATAGTGTAGCTATTTTACAGAAATTATCATCTTCACTTCAAACCAATAACTGAGACCCATATGTGCTGAAGATCACACAATTGGTTAGTGGCATTCTTCATTCATTCCCCTAGGCCATCTGGCCTGAATCTAAGAGTGGCATTATTGAACTACACAATTAATTGGGGTTCCATCCAAGAAAAATGAATGCATTCTTCATGCCAGAAATCAACCTAAGAACTGATGATACACTTGAAAGAACCATGATTTCATGGAGCTTCTAATTTGTAGTGAAGAAATATATTAGTCAACTAATAGGAGAAACTGTTTTGCAGTTAAAATTGTAGTAAGTCCTACAAAAGAAACAATCTTAAGAGTGTTTAAGAGAATATGGAAGTGTATTAGAAAAACCTAATCGAGACCAGGATGTCAGAGTGGATTTCCCAATGGAGCTGAGCTTTAAACTAGGCTCTGAGGATAGGAAGGAGTTAGTTCAGTGAGGTGGAGGGTTTGGGTGCAAAGCATTACAAGGAAGAAGGACAGTATGTGAGTATGTGCAAGGCCCTAGGGAAGAAAGGAGCTTGGGTTTCTCCACAAACAAAGAGAAGGCCGATCTGTAGGAACTTGATGTTCATGGGTATGCGGACATAACCATGTATGACAGACAAGGTTACAAGGAGCAAGAATGTTAAGAAGAAACTGAAGCCATTTGAGTTTTAAATAGGTCAGTAACAGGATTGGATTTACACTTATAAAGAATTGGAGGATGGATTAAAGAGAGGCAAAAGTGGAAAGTGTAGATGTGTTTATTGAAGGGTACGCAAAAAATGATGGCGGCTGAGACAAATTAATGTCTTTCTCTTTACAAAGTGCTTCTGCCACTCAAATCCTCCAGTACTGCAAAGCAGTGTGTGTCTCCTACCCTGAAAACAGCACAAGCCACAAACATTTATGGCACTGGGATTAAATTGCCTTTCAATCCAAGATAGGGGATAAGAGTCATAGAGAAGCATTTTCTTGGGGCCTGAAGTATTAGTTACAAAAGTGGATATCAAGAGTTACAGGTAGCACTGTGCCAGTGTTTGAGCACAGGTTCTTATAAATTTATTTTCCACGAGGTTGTGGTATGGCTCCTCTCGTGCACAGAACTTGTGTCTGGGGCCTCTCAGACTTGGGTGTAAGGTGGCCTTTTTGAGTAACAGTTTCCTTTCTTTCACCCAAGATAAATCAATTACTAATTGCATGTCTAAGTAACTGAATGGACTGAGTTGCTAATAAGAACAAGATTGTTAAATATAAGCCGGTTAATTGTTGAGGAACGACTATCATAAAGGACTGCCTAAGACCTGCAGCCCTTCTCTCTCTCTGTTAATTGTATGGCAGATTCAGTTTTATAGTAAGGATCCTGCTGTGACAATAACGGGGGGCGGTGACAAAGGAGACTCACCCCTGTCCCCCTGGACAGTCTCCAAGGCCGGGCCAGATGCATCGGCATCTGAGGGAGGTGGGTCAACGGCCTTAGCAGCGGCTACGAAAGGACGGAAGGGCTGAGGCCTAATGGCCGCGGACACCTCGCGGCCCGTGCGCGCGGGTGCAGCCATTTCATGGCCCCGACTCCGAGAGGCGTGATTGTGTGCTCACCTTCAACCTTCCTGCCTGCAGCACTCTGCGGGGGAAACTTCTCAGGCGGCCCGGTGGGCGGCGGACACGGAGTCGTGGGCGGCGAGGAACCGGGTCCAGGAAGCGCTGTCGTTGCCGGCGTCATTGGGCGCGTTTCTCCGGAGAGGCCTGAGGAGAAACCCCGGCCGCGGGCCTCGCCGTCCGCCATCTCACGGACGGGCCTGGGCGTGGACGCGGGAGCGCTGCCCACCTGAGGAACAGCCAAGGCCCGAAGCCTCCGCGGCTCAGCCTCCTGAGGCGCAGGGCGTCCTGCCGGCGGGCGCAGCCGCAGAGGCTTCTGGGCCACGGGGAGAGCGAAGGCAGCAACGGGAAATTCTTCCCTAGAAATTAAATGGTAGATCCACATTGTTACTAATTCTGGTGATTTCATCTTGAAGGCATGCATAAGACAAAAGACTGGAAGTTTTAAAACTCTGGAAAGCCATGTAACTGGATTTAACATGTTGAGCAATAATTAGAAATAAATTTAAAAAATAAGAAATGTAGAATTACGTTCTGGAACCTTCGTGGAGCACTTTTCAATCAAAAGCCCAAAGGAAAGAATACCTATCTCATGTCTAACCAATTGAAATTAATCCTGTGAGATTAAATTGGCCCCAAGGTATTGGACCTCTAATGAATAAAACAAGAGTCTGGATCATGACTGAAGCCTGAAACAAAGAGGAAAGTACACTAGAAATGTCACTGTAGTACATATCTGTCTTCTGCTTCAAAAGTCTGTTGGACTTTAATGATTGTCTTATTTTGTTCAGTGATGATTACCATAACAGGACTAACAGAAAAGAGAACATATTATCCTGAATCAAATAATTAACATGTTCTTCCCTAGAGCTGAATCCGCTGGAAAAGTAGAAGCAGCACTAAATGAAAATACCTACAGAGTAAGTAGGGCATGAACTCAGAACCATTATATCAGATTCGGAATTAAACAGTTATGTTACCAAGGAAAGCAAGAATCAAATTACCAGTTTGATAATTCTATTACCAACACACCTCTAAAATGTCATAAAGTGATATCTCAAGAAATTTTAATTGATCTTATATGTTGAAGCTGAAAGCACTTTTGAAAGTGTCATTCTAACTTGAGAAAGTGTACCTATAGGAGTACTCTTCTGAGAAATTATTAGAGCCTGTAATTTTTTGAGATTTTATTAAGATACAGCTACAGGAACCACAAAATCATCCTGTAGATATTACTTTAAACACCTCTAGCCTAACTAAATGTGAATGGTGTAAAGTCTGAAAATTATCAGTAGTATTTCTACAGATGGTACCAGCAGTTTATCAAAGGCTCAGAATAAGCCTACAAAGATAGAGTTTGGAATAATTGCAAAGGGATAAATGAGTTAACAATTCTAGAACAACAAATGTATTGCATTAATTTTTCAAACTGGCCTTGATCCTCTGGCAAATATGGAGTTTGAAATTATTACTAACGCTGATATAAGAAATAATGTTTCTAATTTCTCTGTGAAAATTCCCTTTGAAGAAGCCAATAGCAGATGTGTTGTCTGTGAGGGGAGCATCAAAGGAACATTATGTGCAAAAAGAAAACAAAATTTTCAATGTGTTCTTTGAATCTAAAATACAACTTTGAAACAAACTAGAATTCCAGTGTTTTTATGAGAAACTAGAGAGAGCCACACCATTTCCACTGGTCCTATTAAAAAAAAAATTGAAGGTATATCAAGCACCTCCAATTAAGGGAGGCTGTTGCTAATGAGGACTTGTACTGCCTCATCATTTTAAGTGATATTATCACAGATTTTTATTTGAAGTAAAATTTTCACTAAGCCTCTATCAAGTCTTGAACTTTCTATCAGATTCTATATGCTTTCTGGTGTCAAACTGTCTGGGTTTTGAATTTTAACATGGCCACTTATTTTGTGACATTTGAGAAGTTAATCTGTTTCTACCTGTGTTTCCTCATTTTAAAAATGGGAATAATAATATCACTCTAAAAGAGTTGTGATGAGAAATGAGATGATCAAGCCATAGTGTCTGGTACAGGCAAAGTGTTCAATAAATACATCCTATTAGTTATTTTTGATATAGTTTTTTAAACCCTTTACAAAAAATGTGGGGTATTTTTTACATTAGGTAATAATTTGTTGAGTAAGCACAAAAGTATGATTTCATTCACTTCCTTCAATAAATATTCTAAGTGCCAAAAAATGTTATGTCACCATCACTATCATTATCACGTTTATTGTTTTATGTGAGGGTATGCTTCTAGCTAATCCAAAATAATTATCAAGATATGGTAAAACTATTGAGAGGGAGAATCAGAACTCTGCCTCTCTTTTCTGTACCAAAGCAATTGTTATCTGATTAATCATTACTAAAGATCATCACTAATAAGCCCAACTCTCAACAGAATATTCAAGGCACAATTTCACATAAACATGAACAAATGGGGCAGATATCAATTTAGTTTTGCCCACAATCAAGTCTTGCCCACAAATTAAAGATCAATTAATTCTTGTCTACAATGTCAAATTTTAAACAAATTTATTTTATTGTGAAAACATTTCTACAAGGTAATATAGAGTATGATAAGTCAATAATGGTACAGCCATGCCTAAATCTTGACTGTTTCTTAAGAGGGACATTAACACAAGAAATCAAATTTGTAATTCATGTCCAAGAAGAACATGGCTTATTTTGTCAAAGGAATTTATTACACATAAACATGTCTGCATTTTTTTCCTTTACAAAACAGATGGGCTATATTCAGGTAAAATCTGACATTAACAAACAAAAAAATTGACAAGGATAGAATACCCCACGTGAAGTCTTTGAACAATTCAAAAGGCATGAAACCTTTCACAAATATCTTAAACTCTTAAATCAACTATTGAATATGAGAAGGCACCGGGAAATGGTTCAGTACAAAATTCAAGGCAGATGATCTTCCTTTGTAAAGCTGGCAAATACAAACATGTTACAAATCCACCAATCCTCTGCCTCACTTCCCAAAATTCTACTTCAAGTAATTCTATTTCAAAATTCATTTTAATGCTCACTTTGATGGAGCTTTTCACATAGTTGTATTTCACTGGAATTTCTGGAAGGTTTTAGGATTTAAATTTGATGAAATCACAAGTGGATACTTCTATGTCAAGTACTAACTAGTTTCTTTTTGTTATTGTTTTATATTGTTTTGTTTGCTACCCAGAAGTCTTTGCAAAGCAAGCACTAAAAGGTGATTTCCACATTTTCTAGGTTACTAATGCTCACACCATTTTTAAGTTATCAAATTCTTGACAGGAAATAAGAGTAGAAATTTCTCTTTAAGCTACCATCGTGAATTGTGATAACAGCAGGTAACCAATATATCTTAACGCCCCTTTCCTCATCTTAGTCTTCTCTGCCCTTTAATCTCATTAACCTAAGCATGGGTAATATTGGTTCTGGTTTGTTTTTGTTTTTTTTCACAAGATGAAAATAAGGGATACTATCTTTTAATCCACTGTAATCACTCCAGGAAATGCCTTGTTAAGCTTGACATCAGTCCTGACACTCAGTGGCCAGTGATGAACTCAGTCAGGCAGGTGTGTAAAATTAATAAAAATTAAATCATCATCAAAAAGAATACCAACATGTGCCCAGAATAGACAGTGTACCTTGACTGTAGTAGTGTTAAGAAAAATCCCTGTCATATGAGCTCAATAGCAAATCCAATCCTAATCTCAGCCAATCGTTTCACCTGTCAGCAGCAATAATAAAAAATCTAAAACACTGAATATTGAGAAGTGAATGTTCTATTATAGTTGTATAATATAAAAAGTCAAGTAAAGCCACTGCATTAGTGTCCTGTCTTTCCTTATCCCAACTCGCCATATTTCATTTTACAGGACAGCTAATGGATCTCAAAAGGTACAGCCAGGTAGTTTAAAATCCATCAAATTCATTGTTGCAGTTGCAGAACCTTGTCTCAAATCTTAAAGGCTAAACTCATTCAGTTTAAGTAGAAGCTTACAGGCTTCCAGGGATAATTCCTGTGTTTTACATGACGTTGTTAGTGAGAGAGACAAATTAGAAAGAAAAACTCTCACCATGAAGACTAGGAAAAAAATTAATGGATTAAAAATACATTAAGAATAAGGCACAATTAAGAATAAAGGTAAAATAGAGTTTTACAAAGTAAGAGAACTAAAATCTCAATTACGATTAAATATTAGGTGTTAAAAATAGTGAGATAAGAGATGAGATGTGAGATGAAAGGTCTCAATGCCAACAGAATTTTTTTTAAGTATGCAAAAGAGATCATGGATTTTATTAAATGTGAGTTTAAAAACTGAAAATATAAAAATATGTGGGATTAAGGTTTAGAAACAGAATTAAGGACTTAAAAAGAAAATAATAGAACTGTAAGGTAGAAGGAGAATAGGAAATGTATATATATATATATATATATATATACACACTTGTATATATATATATGTATATTTTTTTTTCTTAAAGATTTTATTGGGGAAGGGGAACAGGACTTTATTGGGGAACATTGTGTACTTCCAGGATTTTTACCACATCAAGTTGTCCTTTCAATCATAGTTGTGGAGGGCGCAGTTCAGCTTTAGGTCCAGTTGCCGCTGTTAGTTGCAGAGGGTGCAGCCCACCCACCATTCCTCGCTGGAGTCGAACCAGCAACCTTGTGGTTGAGAGCCCACTGGCCCATGTGGGAATCGAACCGGCGGCTTTAGAAGCATGGAGCTCCAATTGCCTGAGCCACTGGGCCGGCCCTGGGGAAATGTATATTCTAAACAATGAAAATCGTGTTTGAGAATTAGAAAAAAAAAGTAACACAAGAAATAAAAATACACAATTAAAATAGCAGAAATAAAATATTTGAAATACTAATAACCAACTTTTCAATTTATTAGTGTTCCTCTTGATCTTTTCTGGACTATAGGGTGAATTAAAGTTTTTATTTCTTCCTGTAGATACTGTAATTTCTAGTTTACGTTTGGTTTTAACCTTGACTGTCTCATCTACAAAATGGGGATGATAATAGTACCTCCTCATATGGCTCTTGTAAACCTCAAATGAATTAATTCTTATAAAGAACTTAGAACACTGGGAAGCCCAGATTCAAGGAGAGAGGCAATCGAGTCTTTCTCTGAATGGGGGGTGACAATGTCACACTGCAAAAGAGCAGGTGGGATGGGATATGTGCCCATCTTTGCAAACCCAATATGCCACAGAGGAATACTTAAGAAACTTGTAACAGTGGTTACCAGAGGGAGTGGGTGAACATAGGGTATTAGATAAGAGGAAGGGGGGAAGAAATGGGTAACTATTTAATTTTTTTTTAAATTGTGTTTGTCAATTAAATAAAACTGTTTCAAAGAAGGCATAGTTTATTTGAAAAGTAAAACAAATGTTGATTAAATGGGCAATTTAATCCCTTGGGTCTATTGCCTTCATTATTTATCCTCCCTAATCTCCATGCCCAGAGAACACCTCACTCCACCTTCAGATTTATGTTACCCAACACTATGACTGAAATTCCACCAAAACATCCTTGTATGGTTAGTCCATTCTTTTGGAACCACACCACAGTTCAAATATTAATATCACAGTGAGTGTTCATCCTAATATATTTGGTATACTTCTTATAAGTTCTAAGCTGAGGTAAGAATTTAGAAGATTTTACTTATCTTCTTTATAAATATGTCATACATGTTCTTTATAAATAATATCTCATATATATATTTTAGATATTAAAGTATCTGTATGCTTAAATTAAATATATTCAAAACCAAACATATTGCCACTGTGTGTTGTTAACGTCTGGGAAGATGGATACCTATTTGCCCTTTGCACAGACAAAATTTTTAAAAGATCCCCTCTTTAAATGTTCATGATTTAACAATGCAGAATTCAGGGCCATAATAGCCTTCCTCTGCCCCCAAAATACATGAAACAAAACCTGAAATATATAACCACAACAACTCTCACATTTCCTTTCAGGGTAGCAGAGTAGCTGAGCTATGCTATCATTCCCCGGATAGTACTAGCTTCCATCTTCCTAAAGTACTTAATCCTACTCAGTTCAAAAACCAAGGCTCCTGGGAGAGCGGCCAGGGACTGAGTGCATTCTAGGACCCATCATTGTCTCTTCAAGCCTTCCTCCCAGTGGCCTCTGCTGCCCCAGTGCATGGTTAGATCACACATAACTTTTTTTTGATAGCTGGATTTCTGGCCTGTGGTTTTTTTTTGGTTTGTTTGTTTTTTATCAGAAATCCTCTCAACATGCTCCCTAAGGATGCCATGGAGAAAAATAAGCAAGTCAAAAAATCAGGTTGAAATTAGCAGCTGTTGCATAACAGAGCATACCATACAGAGTCCATCTCCAGAAAATTCAGTTTGCTGTGAAAGCCCACTTTGATTCTTTTGATACGATTTGAAGATACATATGCACATTACTGAGTCAAGTGACATCAGTGTTACCCGTATTTCAGAATATAATGAATTTGGTACATTAAATGTTAATATAAACCCTCCAGTTAAAGTAGCCTCCCAAAATATATACCATGTTAATTAGAACGCTGAAGAAGAGTTTTTGGTTTGTTTTTGTTTTTCAAAACTCATTAAGGGTGCTCTCTCAACTTAAGGATAAGAGTAAAAGTCATTAATATATGCAAAGTGTGACCATTCAGCAAGGAAAATTATCTCTATGTGTAGCCTAAGAAATTCCATGCTTTCTTTGGTGGTCACATCTACCGTTGCTGAGCTGCCATCCCTTCTATAGTATCTATCTTTTTGAATACTTTTGTTTAAAAGAAATTTCATCATTTCCAATACCTGGGCTGAATCAACCACTGCAGTGTATAATAATTTTCCCATATTTTCTGACATGTGCATTTTACTATGACAAACACTGCATCTAGTGTTCAGTTATAGAAACCAGTAATGTAACAATCTTTACAACATCTCCCAAACTAATCAGGAGGATGCTTAATGGGTTTTTAGATACATACTGATGCAAGATCATGAATGTCGCAATAAACTCATATGGAAATGTTTTCCCTTTTCTTTCTAGCTTTCTTCTTAAAAAAAAAAAATCCACCTCAAAGTTAAAACCTAAAAATTCCATCGAAGTGTTCTAGGAAAAAAGCCACATTATCAACCATTTGTTAGGTCTAAATAATATGCCTCTACTGTCTTCCCCACCTTGAGAACAGACTCTTTAACAAAGACAGGAGGAAAAAATAAATAGGTTAACCAGAAGGGTCATGCCTTTTCTGTTGTGATATAGTCTGACCACCCAAAGTGATTGATTTCTTAAAAGAATCCATATCCATGACTCATACAGACATCCTACCATCCTGCAGCCATCTATCTGCAAGGCAGCTTGCACTTCTAAGGTCATTCAGAGTGCTTGAATCCCTGTGGTTCTCTCAGGAAATCCAGGAGGTTCTGTAGACTGATTATTTATTTATTTACTTATTTATGTATTTTGGGGGTGGGGGAGGGGCATGAGGTTTTTCAGTCCCTTTTTTACCCCCTCAAAAAAAAAAAGCTATGAAAATAGAAGTGTTAAATAACAACGATTTAACAATACCATGAATTTTTGCATATCTCTAATACCTTTGCCTCCATTCTTGAAATAAAATCAAGGAAAACTATTTCCCCTACAATAATCAATTTCTCCCTCTTCTGCTCGCTCTTGTTCAAAACAAATGTGGTGGCAAAAACTAAACACACTTGGCCCCTGACCCAGGCATAAAAGAGATTATTCAAAGGAACCACTGGTAATTTGACTGCTTAGAATAAAAATATAAGCCATACGATGACTTCTCCCCTCTCGTCTAGTGCAGTCTTTCTGTTCCTCCATACCAGATTCTTTCTCCCCAAGAAACACAGTCATTTAAGATTCCTAATACTATCCTAAAATAAGTGAAAGTAATAAACACTGTGTCATGCAGGGTGTCCTGCGGGATCTCTGGTCCCGCTCCCCGCATAAGAATGCAGGATATGGTGAGGCCAAAAATAGTGCCATATCCATGGAGCCATAGATAGTGGTGTCATACCACTAGATTCTCGCTGGCGGCTGGGTTGGAGACACAGGAAGCAGGAGCCACATGATCCGCAATCCATACTCCACCGCTTGCTAGCTCAGCCACCATCTTCCTGCTAGCTCCCATTTTTCTGCTAGCGTAGCCACAGCAGTTATATTAGTGGCCAATGGCTCACTGGTTACAGCTGATGGCCAACTAGTCACAGCTGATGGCCATCCAATCACAGTTGATGGCCATTTACTACCTCAGCCAGCACCTTTCCACGTGAGGGCGAGAGCCTGGAAACTGCACTCCTGGCTCTGTCCCCACAACTGAGCTTGTCCACAGTAGCTGCCTGATTCATCTCCCTCCTCAAATAAACCAGAAATGGAGAAAAGTCAAAAATGCACTCACACAATGTTATTTTTCTCCATCTATCTTGTGATCTTTTTTTGTAATTACAATTCTTCACTACCATTGTTACTACACCACCACTACCAGCAATTACTTAACGTGGAAAAACCAAAATTTCATCCAAGCTTAGTTTGATCTAAGCTTTCTCTTCATGTAACTCAGTCTCTGTTTATATGACTTCAATAAATGTTCAGTGTTCCATTCATCCTTCCCGTCCTCTTCACGATGGTATCAGGTGAATGGGAAAGGGGCCTGGCACACCCCTTTCCACATCAGAGGTTGTGAAGAGGGGTGTGAAGGTAAACTCTGCAGAGCAGCTGGTCTGGTTTTCACGTACTACTTCAGGTCAGTATTTGATCACATTTATTTTTATTTTTGGTGGGAGGTAGGACTTTGCTGGCTCTCATCAATAAAATTCTTGCCCTCACCCATTTGCCTCCAGGCATATAGTATCAGAGTACTGTCACCTCTGGGCGCCACCTCCTGCTAGCCCTCTCCACACTGCACAGCTCTCCCCAGGGCCCAAAGACCTTTCCCTTTAATAACCAGCTTATATGACACTGGTGTATTGAACAAACCCAATGTCATGAAAATACTACTTTTTTTTTAAATCCCCCTTCTTTTAAACGTTTTTTAGATTAAGAAAATATTCCTCCTGCATTTAAGACTCTTTTATACTTACAAGCAATCCTTCAGTCATTAAAATTCACAAAGCAATCTAATTTGGTGAATTAAGCTATTCTGTGATAATCAAAACTCAAAAGGTGACTAACATCTCTCCTCCCTCTTGCTGGGAGCTAGCCACTTGCAGTAAGAAACGAGGGGCAGAGTCCTCCACTTTTCATGCTTAATCCTACTCTTCTTCCACTAGTGTAGACTGAGAACTCTGGAAGGCTGGGCCCAGAGGGAGAAAGGATTAAGGGAAAGGGCCCAGACAGTGGCAGGTACCATTGTTGTCTCCTAAGACAGCCTCCTGGGGAGCGGTTTAATACTGACTCTTTCTCACAGGGGATCTCATCGGCTCCTTGGAGATTGCAGTCACTGAGAACTTCCATTTCTACCCCTTTGACATGTGGATCACTGCCCTTCTGGAGCCCGAGAGCTTCACAGTGGCTCATTCAATTTGGACTTTCACTATTAAAAGACGCTTCATCCTCTCAACTAAGAGCAAGATCTTCTTCCCACATGGGCTACATGGGAAACCCTCAGACATCCTGTCCCAATAAGCTCTAGAAGTGTTAGCCACCTCTACCCTGCTATCCCAGAAGGCACAATTCTCTGGTGCCCACGGGCTGGGAATGCCTTTCGAACTCTCGGAGTGGTCCCATTGAAGCCGCCTCCCAAACTGAGTTTGAAAAGGAGATGGGACTCGCCCCACCCCAGCCCCCAAACACACACAATCCCTTCCCCTTCTCAACAATCTCCCTATGTATACTTTCTGTACCTTTTCACAGTCTTGATGTAAATGAGGAACCCCTAGATGAGAGGCCTATAGAGTGTAACATTTGCTATTTTCCATTTCTTTTGTAAATTCAGTATATGATAATCCAGCACCTCACCTTGGAATTTCACATAATTTTACATGTAGGAGTCCCAAAACTTGAATTTTAACCTCTTGTTACATATCTAACTGTTCTCTTTGATTTATGTCATGCCACTGTGTTAGGCACTGAACTGAATGAAGGCTGGTTTCCTCCTAAGCTCCTTCAGTCTTTCTAATAAGTCCAGATAAGCTGGCCACGCACTTCCATATCCCTGGGCTGCTTCCAGCAACTATGTGGTTGTACCAAAGTAAACCTCTTCCATATCAAAGTTTAATGAGAGTAAGGGAATTAGACACCCTGTTGATTGACATTTCCATCTCCCTCTGTCTTCCTGCCCACAATCCACCAAGATCAGAAAGGGTGGGCTTTCTTCCAGTTCTCTTTCCGAGGGGCTGTGACTATCTTCTCATATCATTAAGTCTGCCAGGTTTTGTCAACTGGAAACAAAGTCATATGGTTTCTTCCAGGAATATTGTAATAAGCAACAGACCCATTTATGCAAATGTCCTTTATTACATGTATTGATATTGTAATTGCCTGAAATTCTACCCTTCTAAAAACATGAAGTCCCCCCCCCCACCCCTTTTCTGATTGCTGTAGTAGATCTGGCCACCTCTATACTTAAATCCAAATCTGACTTATTACCAGAATCACATGGGGAGAATGTTAAAATACTGATTTCTGCCCTCCCAACCCACACCAACATATCACTGAATCAGAATTTCTGAGGGTGGACCTGGAGATCTTATGATTCTGATGGTCAATCATGGCAACCATTATTTTTATCATTAAAATTGAAATGTCTCTACAGAGGTTACAAACTATTCTATACAAAGAGAAAAATTAGGTATAGACAGAATCCTCTGTAAGACTATTACTTTTAATTTCCTCCATATTTCCAGCAATTTCCAGAATATAAAGATTCACAGACATTTCTAAAGTTTTGCTACTAATCAATAATCACTATAAGCCTATTAATTAAGCCTTACTTTTGGGAAAGTCAAACACATGCTTTTATTGGACAGTAGTTCATACAATACTTTCATCACAATAATTTGAATTGATTTAGGGGGGATATTTTTTATTGCGTTACCTTCATCTGTAGAAAGGTCATAGAAAGCATTAATAGATTTTGATAAAATTTTTTTAAATACTAAAGGAACAAAAGCTGACTAGCACTCTGACAAAAAAATTAAAAAGATGTGATTCTCACACTGTAAGAGAATTCAAAATCTGCCTGATGTTCAAGGGATACACAATATGTGAAAGAAATACGTCCAAACTTTTTAATGCCTAAGCCTCACAACATAAGTCACAAAGAAGATAATGTTATTATCAAGAAGCTTTTGAGAATAACGGTCCTTATTGTACCTATTCCCAAATTCACTTGCTGATTTTACACAATGACATAAAAAGAAACTCAGGATACAAATTTAACAGACTTCTATCTTAAGAAGTTACACCACCTGATGCTAGCCTCTTTTGTACAAATAAACTTGAATAGTTTGGATACATTTCAAAAATTCATAAATCACAATCTAAAGATAGCTTTAACATCCATTGTTCCTGCAAATAATATCAGGGAGGCCTTTTGGTGTTTCTGTAACATACAGTCACTACTTCTACTATGTCTTATGCTTCAAAAATTAGTAGGCAATTACAAAATATTTACAGAAAAAAATAGAACAGATTGTTTTCATATTTATCCTTGGATTAGGGGAAACCATTGTTATCTTTCCCAGAGTTAAAAATGTTGTACCCTAAAGTTTTAAGAAAGTGCTTACAAAGAAATTAATTTTAATCCTATACTTATATAGAATGGTGAACTCCAAATTTATGTAAGAAACAAGTTATTTTAGCAATCTAAAATCAAGGGGAAGTAATCAGCAGTTTTGGTTTTGATGTTTTCTGTCTCCAAAATAACATCCTTAATCTCTTTTAAGCCTATTTTTCTTGAACCAGTCTTCTAAAATCAGTTACATTAGGAAATGTTTCAGCTCTTCAACAGTCTCAGAGCATGTGTAGCTGTATCTTCATTAGAGCTACCTTGCAGGTCACAAACTCAGTTACGGGGTATTTTATCTGGATGCATTAAATCCATAAGAGACTGATAACACTTCTCATAGATGTTACTTAATAGATTTAACACCATACCTTAGCAAATGCATATTTGAGTTAACCTGTACTTTAAACAGCTTAATTATAACATATGTGCTGGACTTTGCTAAAAAGCTACTTTTAATGAAATTCATACAGAGTAGCACAGTTAAATGAGGTGATTCTGAATAGTGGTCAGGGATTGTAGCTACTTTATTAAGGACCTACTGAGATTGCTTGACTATGACACCGGTCTTTATCCATTACCATAAAATAAAATACCCCTTAAATGGATAGTCTTTATTATGTTATCAACTCTGTTACATTATTAAAAATAGTGGTCTCAAAGATGGTGTCCCCACTATCAGGAAGTACACAAGGCAACCCATGTGAGTTGAGAAGAAAATATTAAAATTTCTATTTACTTTTTCATTAAAAAAATTAGGTTTTATCAATTTTCTAGCACTTAACATTCAGACAAACACCCACATTCCCAACCATCCATGTATCAGGTGGTTGCCACCACAAATAGAAGATGAGGTATCTTGAGAGAAAAGAACTGCTCCCCCATGTGGAGGGGTTAGAACTGGTGCCTCACCTGTCTGTTTGCTTGTAGTGTAATGGACATAGTGAACTTAAAGTGTGACAAGCTATGAAGATTTATGGATTTTTCTAGTTTTAGTAAAAGAACTCTTGTAAACTGTACAAGTAGTTTCAAAACACTCCTGCAAAGACTATAGACTGAATACAATACTAATAAGGTAAACATGGGCGAACAATAAATACCAAAGCTGATACTTATACTCCTTACATGAAATTTTCCTTATAAAGTAAAATCAATAATCTGACCACCAAAAGTAAGTTGAATTTATCAAAAAGATTATTTGAAATATGGATTTACATTTACTATGGTTAACGATTACCCCTATCTTAACGCTTTTTAGTGCCATAAACTATTAACAAATAATACTATCACTGATTGGCAACATGTTTTAAATAATTTATTGATTTGTGCTTAACTTACTTTGTGTTTATGTTTATTCCTGTGTATGCTTTTTAACGCATAATATGCTAGTGTAATGGTAAATGAGTTAACCATATAAGGAAATAAATATATAAAGATATCTGGGGAATGCATACTAAAAATATTTTACCAACAGATGCATTACTAAAATAGTTTATAAATCATTGGCCTACAAAAATGGCAGAAAAAAGAAATATAGTACAAAATATCAAGTAACTCACAAATAAGTTTTATGTATACAAAGGCACAGGCATATACACACACACACACACATACACACACAGTCGGGATGTATTTTCCTGTTTTCATACTTATTCTGAATACAAGTGTGTTTTATGTTTTGGGAATACACACAAAGCAATAAGTCTTATGCTCAAGATTTGACTTAGAGAGCTTAAGATGTCTAAATATTCCTTTTATCTTCCCTTCTTCAACACATTTCTTCATTGTCCAGTTCAGACTGAATGAGGAATTGCTCCAGAGAGCTAAGAAAAACAGCAGCTTGACTGGCAATACAATTAGGTTCTCCTGTATGTTTCTGGTTTCAAGGAAGCCACAGTTAATCCCAGAGTTAATCCCACAGTTAAACCACAGTTTAATCCCAGATTAAAATATGCCCTGAGGAACTAAGGAAGTTGTTGGGACGGAGTCCCAGAGAGCAGTTTCCAGGCTCTTGGTCTCAGGTGGAAAGGTGCTGGCTCGCTTATTCGACCCCCACAAGGAAGCACTTATGTAACCGTTAGCCATCAGCTGTAACCAGTTCGCCGTCAGCCACTATTGTTCTGTTTGCTATAAAGCTGGTGGGGCTGCTCCAGCAAGCATGGATGGTTCAGATCTTGTGGGTCCTACTTCCTGTGTCTCAACCGTCTGCCCTTGAGAATATAGTGGTATGAACCCCCTACACATGGCTCCGTTGTCGTTCCTTTTCGGCCTCACCGTATCCTGCGTTCACCTGCCGGGAGCTGAGCCCCAGAATTACAGAAGTATTAGCAGGAAAATATCTCCGCACTAATTTCACTGGCCATGCTTTAAATTATGACCCAGCGCAAAGCGCCTGGTGTAGAGGGAAGGAGTTTTCACTATTCTGACACCTCCAAGGAAGACTGAGACAATGGCTGCCATCACCTGTGAGCAGAAGAGAAAAGACGTTATGACTAAAAGACCAAACACTTTAACTCTACGAAGAGCAAAAACTCCTTTGATTATAATGAAATTTAAAAACAAGACACTTGTGAGCCACTTATCACCTGATCAAATGTCTCATCCTTTTACAGAAGTCAAAATATTCTCAGTCAGTTGCACTTTTCACTTTACTATGAGTTTCCCTAAGGGTAAATCTTGAATGCAAATAATTTGATTGAGGTTCCTATTCCAAGGGTGGCAAAAAACTAAAAGAATTTCTCTTGCATATGAAAGCTATCTTTTCTTGTCTCCTATAATTTTAAAAGATATTTTTAAAATGTTCCTGGAATCAGACTTTATGTGCAACATGTCACGAGAGAGTGAATATTTGTGATCAAATTGCTCTTCTAAAACGTATCATAAAATCAGGTGTATAGGAAATGTTCCTCAGATCATTAGCTACCATAATTCTCTAGCCCTTTTCTTAGCTGTTTTATTAATAGTGTACAATCCTCATTATTACTAACTGTTCCTTTTAAGTACAGACCTGTCCACCATAAGCCAGATTCTTGTCCTGCTGCCTGTTTTACCAGATATTACAAATAGCTTCTAACTTCATCTGTCTGGGATTGTTGAGGGCCCTCCCACCTAGAAATAGGGGAATGGGGCTCAATGTCCTCTTCTGGACTTTTCTATTACTAGAACTTA
Organism: Rhinolophus ferrumequinum; assembly: GCF_004115265.2. NCBI lineage: Eukaryota > Metazoa > Chordata > Mammalia > Chiroptera > Rhinolophidae > Rhinolophus > Rhinolophus ferrumequinum. Next base: position 24,411,163 of record NC_046286.1, on the reverse strand, counting down.
GTAAGCATCAAAACAAAACCCAGCCTGGAATTATAACTCATTTGGTGGCATTTTTTAAAACAATTAATGAATCTCTGATAACTTGCTGTGCAGAAAAGAAAAAGGAAATTGACATTCAGAGCAAAGAAAGAAGAGGAAAACCTAGAAACAAAAGATTAGTCCTTTCCTTCTTCCATTATGACTTTTGATGCCAGTGTCACATTATAAAGTCCACTTAGTAAACCTGACAGGAGTGGGTATGCTTTGCCTTCAGGCTCCGTCATGTGCTATCGGGAGTAAATGGAGGCACCTACTAGAGGTGTCTGACAATCCCTGAGGAAATCTTTCTGCTTCCTCACGGAAGCCCAGCGGAGAAAGCTCATGGCAGTTCAGCTGAACCAGATAGCTCATGAGATGAAGACGGACAGCAGGAGGATACTGAAACCATTCTGCCGAGTGGGTAGCAAATAATCAAAGAGAAGACAGACCGCAGGAACTTCAAAGACTCAAGGGACATCATCTGAAGCAAAGTGACATTGATATCAACATCTAGGAAATGACAGAGGCAGATAAATTGCTTGGGCAAGTAAAAAAGAGATGGGATGACCCAGTTTAAGCAAAAAGTAATTTGCTAATCACAAAGCAAAGAAATAATACAATAGACTCCTCTCTCCACTCACACACAGCAGGTAGAGCCATTATCCAGATACAGCAGTAGCCACTAAAGGAGATCAACTCAGATGTGACTGGTGCTCAAACCACAGAGGGATTCTTTGGAACAACAGCTCATCCCAAACAAAAATTGGCAGCCAGTGCCACCTGCAGAGGAAAGATATATCTTCTGCAAGCACCAGCTTTCCAAAGCTGACAGCCTGATATATTCGATTGAATAAATCGAAAAACTTTCAAGTGGTCTGAAGTAGACTGCACTGCAGGGATCCAATCAAGCTAAGACTGTCAGGAGCCTGTGGCAACATCCACACCAGGAAAAAGGTCCCAAACTCAGAGTTAAGTGCAAATGAGAAAATATCATGGTGGGTTTTGCTTCTTTCTGTATGTTTGAGATCTTTTTTCCCAGGGTTTGTATGTTGTGATTTTTTAAAAGACACAAAACTGCAAACTGTTCTTTTCAGGAGAAAAGCAGGCACAGAAAGTACTTTTTCCTGGAACACAGAGCAGGTGTTCCTTTCTCCTTGAACTTTCTCTTCAGCTTTTTCACGCCACCTGGAACTGACTTTCCCTTCCTCCAGGCTCTCTGTTCAAGCCCTGCCTCTTCCATGAATCGCTCCTGAATGAATCTAGCCCTCATTGATCTCTCCTCTGTCTCAACTCGTAACTTACTTATTGCTTGAACCAGTCAATGTGGAGCTTAATTAAATAGTCATGCCTCACTTAACAACAGGTATAGGTTCTAAGAAACGTATCGTTAAGTGATTTCGTCATTGTGTGAACATCACAGAGTGTACCTGCACAAGCCTCGATGGTACAGCCTACTCCACACCTAGGCTACGTGGCATAGCCTATTGCTCCTAGGTTACAAACCTGTACAGCATGTTACGGTACTGAATACTGTAGGTTCTTTTAACACAGAGGCAAATATTTGTGTATCTAAACATAGAAAAGGTACAGTCAAAATATGGAATAAAAGGTAAAAAACGGCATACTTATGTAGGGCACCTACCACAAATGGAGCTTGCAGGACTGAAAGTTGCTTGGGGTGAGTCAATGAGCAAGTGTTTAGTGACCGTGAAGGCCCAGGACATAATTGTACATCATTGTAGACTTTATAAACACTGTACACTTCGGCTACACTAAATTTATAAACATAGTTCTTCTTTCTCCAATAACAAATTAACCTTAGCTTACTGTGATTTTTTTACTTTATAAACTTTTAAGTATTTTTTAACTTTTCAATTCTTTTGTAATAACAGCTTAAAACACAACAACACTGTACAGCTAAACAAAAGTATTTTCTTCCTTTATAGTCTCATTCTATAAGTTTTCTCTGTTTCTTAACTTTTTTAAAACTTTTTTGTTTAAAACTAAAACACAAACACACGTTAGCCTGGGCCTACACAGGGTCAGGATCATTAATATCCGGGTCCTCCACAGCTTGTCCCACTATAAGCTTTAGGGCAATAACCTGCATGGAGCTGCCATCTCCTATGATAACACTGCCTTGTTCTAGAATACCTCCTGAAGGATCAGCCTAAGGCTCTTAAGACAGTGTCGCTCTTCAGAAATATGTCCACAATGGTTTGCTTGGTTTGTCTCTTTTCATCATAGATTTGCTTGTAAACAAATAATACTCCATGACCCAAGTGTTCAATCTTTTTAAGGAGCTTACTGAGGTCTGCAAAAGATTTTGCTAAACCATTCACTGTGGATTTTCTTGGGGTTCTTGTTCATTTTTTTCTCCTGCAGTTTCCTTTTCTCTTGCCTCTTCCCCAGTGTGCATTCCTGTTCCTGTTCCAGTTCCAACGAGTCTTCGTTAGTCAGCTCCTTCACTAGTCAATCACCTGTAGGAGCTTCACAACGTCAAACTCACGCACTCTCAGGGTAAAGTTGTTGGCCATCTCAACCACAGCCTTTTTGATTTTTGCAACCTCCTTATCCTTGGCCATTCTTTTGAAGTCATGGACGAACTTCTTGAGTTTCTTCTTCCAGGTGCCATTCATCTACTTCTTGGTGACATCACCCCAAGCCCAAACGAGGTTCTTGATGCAGTCATCGATGTTGTAATCCTACAATTTCATCGGTGTCTTTCTCAGTTGCAGCAATAGCCTGGGCAAAGCTCCTCCTCAGGTAGTAGACCTTAAAAGCTGCTTTAACTCCTTAATCCATTGATTGGATCAAAGAGATGGTGTTTAGAGGGCAAAAACCACTATGATATTAGGATGAAGATCACCAATAAAAGGAGGATGTCCCGGAGCATTAGCAATAAGCAAAATCAATGTTATTCTCCAAATAATACTTCTCCATTTCACTGACACAGCAATTCAGGAGGGCATCCTGCAAGAGGAACTGAGTCATCCATGACTTCTTATTGCTCCTGCAATGTGCCCTTATCGATATGCTTGAAAGCCCTGGAGTTCTCACTGTGCCAGATCACAGGGGTTTCAATTTGTTGCCTGCAACATTGCCCCCAAGCAAGACTGTTTTCCTGTCCTTCAAAGCCATGAAACCTGGCACTGATTTGGCCTCCTTATGGATGAAAGTTCTTGCAGGTGTTTGTTTCCAGAATAGAGATGTTTCATCCATATTGAATATGTGCATTGGCAAGTAACTTCCCTCCACAATCAACTTATCTAGAGTTTCCAAAAATTCTTCAGCTGCTTCACATCAGCGCTTGCCGACTCACCACTCACTGTCACATTATGTAATGAATTGCTTAAGCCACTCGGAGCTTACTGTTATTATTATTGTTAACAAAGCTAACATTTACTAAGTGCTTACTATGGGCTAAATATTACATGTATTTTTTTTCTTTTAGATGACACACAATCATGAGTAGAATGTTACTGCCCCACTTTGTAGATGAGCAAACCACATGGAAATGTAAATAATTTGCCAAGGTCACATCAAGAAGCAACGGAGTCATGAGTCTAACCCAGGTCTTGGAATACAATAATTACCTTTGCACATCATTACAGAATAGTTCAACTTACTGCTAGCTCTGGGTTTAAATTAATATGAATCCTTTATTGGCTCACCAATACCTACATTCTTCATCATGGCCCCTTCTACCTCTCTCGCCTTGCCCTGACTGCCACCCTTTACGCCAGGGGTGTCCAAACTTTTTTCAACGGTTTTCACCAAGGGCCATATGCGGTAAAATACACAAACAGCCGGGCCACTCACTCGAGGTGAAGTACGTTTTGCCTCACCTGGTTTATTTAAGTAAACTAAATATATTTTTGGAATTTGCTGTGGGCCGATTAAAAATGGATCGCGGGCCGCAGTTGTCCTGTGGGCCGCAGTTTGGACACCCCTGCTAAGCACTGCACAGTCCTGATCTACACTGCGAAGGTTCCTCAGAATATACCAGTTCTTCCATTCCTTCTTGCCTTCTCCCAGGCTCTAGCCTCTGTCCAGAAAGTACTGTCTCTTTTCCCCTACCCTTACTCCCCACTCCCTAGTCCTTTCCTAAGCCATCTTCAAGACCCACATGAAACATTAACCCCTCAGGAATCCTCTCCTGGGCAGTTAAATGCCTCTTCCTGTGCAAGCACCTGGTGCCGTACGCATCTCATAACAGGTATGCAACTGATACACTGCTTTAAATATTCGTTTCTATCTCTCTTTGATATAAATCTTCATAGCTTGTGAAACCCTAGAAGGAAGGGACAATATCTTATTTTTTGCATTTTTAGTGCTTACCACATAATGGATATTTTATACATGTTGGGTAAATAACTTGCTGGCTGAATAAATGGATAGATGGAAATTGTTCAAATAAACTTTCCAATAGAAGATAACTTCTAAAAGGAAACATATTTTCTTAATCCTAGTTCATCTATTATCTTAATCTCTTCACTTAAAACACATGTACACACACGCACAACAAGAAATTGCTCTAAAAGGACAGTAGGAACTATGCTAAGCATTCACCAAAGCCATTAACCCTAAAATATTTAAAGGACACTTAGGTAACAAAAATTCCATTTATGGAGTGTTTACTATGAGCCTCATGTATCATATTAGGTTGGTGCAAATGTAATTGTGGTTTAAAAGGTGACAAATAATTGCAAAAACCGCAATTACTTTTGCACCAACCTAATACATAACACCCTGTGAAGTATGTATTATTATTCCCATTTTATAGATGAAGGAACTACCTCTTAGAGCACATAAGGACACATGGCTAGGAAAATCCAAAGGGGATCTGAAACCATGAATTCCTGACCTAAAGTCAATGCTTTTATCCACTGCTAGACTCAGATCATGAAAATTGGGCAACACAGCTATATAGGATGTGACTTTCTCTTTAATAATTATGTAAACAGTATTAATATACTTGGGGGGCATGTTAAAGACAGGATTTAAACAAACAGCTCCACCATGAGTACAGCAAGAAAGCAATAGCAGAGCTGGTCAATAAGAAAATTCATTTTATACCACACAGTTTACACTGCCCCATTTATAGTTTTGTTTTGTTTTGTTTTGTTTGTTTGTTTTTTAAGACAAGTTTGCCAACAATGATCTGTAATTATTTCTGCAATGAATATAAATAAGACACCAATGTTCTGTTTCAGGCCATGTTCTCTAAATTATTTTCAAACAATCCAAAAACACTCCTAACCTAATTCTCAGTAAATATTGTCATAATTGTTTCTAGTTTTAATAAATGATGTCTTTTCTATTTTTCTCCCCCTGATGAGAATAAAGAACACAAATAAATTAGAATTCGACTACTCTGTGGAGAACCTTTTGTACAGAATTTGGTTTGATCAGTTTTGTCTTACATAACTGCTTAAAATATTGACAAATACTAAAAGTTCAAAATGTGAAGAAATACGTATACCTTACCTTTAAGAACATTGTGGTAGGCAGTCTCCAAGGTGTCACCCCACCGATCTCTATCTCCTGGTGTTCACACCCTTGTATAGTTCCCTCCACCCTCAAGGTTGATCTGTGTGAATAACTGAATACAAAAGAAGTTACAATATATGATTTACAAGGCTAGGTCATGAAAGGTATTTTGGTTCCTCTATCTCTTTCCTCCTCTCTCCAGTTCCCATATTCCCTCTGAGGGAAGCTAATTTCTGTGACATGAGGTTAGCCTAGCTGCCTCTCAAGCAGCCCTATTGAAAGGTCCACATGGTGAGAAACGGAGGCCTCCTGCCAAGAGCCAGTGAGAACTGAGGCTTTTGGCCAACAGCCATGTGAGTGAGCCGTCATGGAAGTGACCTTCCAGCCACAGTCAGCTTCCAGATGATGGTAGCTTTTCTCAGTATCTTGACTGCAACCACATGAGAGATTTTGAACCAAAGTCATCCAACTTAGCTGTTCTCAAATTGTGACTCTAAGGATCTGTGCAAGAAAATAAATGTTTGTTGCTTTCAGCTGCTAAATTTTGGAGGTAATTCGTCACACAGCAATACTTTCATGATAAAGACACTATCCAGCAGTCACACATAATACTTCTGCTTGAATCCCATTGCCCAAAAATGTAGCTTTCCAACCACAATTTGATAAGTGTTAGGGTCAAAAAAGTAGTCTTAATTATAGGAGGCCATGTATCTCATCAAAAATTAAAATTTTAACTACTAAGAAAAAAGACCATAGATACAGATATTAGGAAATAAATAGCAACCTGTGGGAGACTCTGACATTGGTAGCCCCCAATGAACCACACTTCCCAGTATTCACACCATGTAAAGTTTCCTCCCATTTGTACTCAGTCATGTGATTTGCCTTGGCCAATGGAATGTTAGCAAGCATAATGCAAGCAGAGGCTTACATATTGGGTCTTACTCTCTTGACACTTGATCTTAAGAGACTTGCTACCATTCTCTAAGGAAGTCCCAGCAATCCTGCTGGAGAGAGAGGTACTGTGAAGAATCCAGGTGTCCTAGCCAGGCTCCCAGCTGACTGCCACTGCATGGGCGATCCCAGCTAATACCATGTCCTACACAAAAATCACCGCAGAACCATGACAAAGAAGCAATGCTTTTTAAAGCCATGTCATGTGGGGCGGCCTATGGAGTCTCTAGTCCAGCTCCCCACATAAGAAAGCAGGATATGGTGAGGCCAAAATGGAACACCCATGGAGCCATGGATAGGGGAATCATACCACTATAGTCTTGCTGGCGGCTGGGTTGGAGGCACAGGAAGCAGGAGCCACACGATCTGCAACCTGCCATCCACTTTTCTACCAGCCAACCAACCCCACTTGCTAACTGCAATCCACGCTTGCCAGCTCAGCCACCATCTTCTTGCTAGCCCCCATTTTCTGCTAGCGAAGTCATGGCAGTTATATTAGTGGCCAATGGCTCACTGGTTACAGCTGACAGCCAACTAGCCACAGCTGATGGCCATCCAATCACAGTTGATGGCCATTTACTACCCGAGTGAGCACCTTTCCACTTGAGGCTGAGAGTCTGGAAATTGCACTCCTGGCTCTGTCCCCACAGCCATCAAATTTGGAGGTATTTTGTTATACAGAATAAATTACTAAAACACAACCCTACCACATATAAACTAATTTACCTGAAAACTCACTACAAACTATATTTTCTAAAATAAACACATTTTTTCTTCTGTCATACAAAGGGTATATCTGCTACACTTGATTTTAATCTGGTAAGGCAATTGACTTACACAATTGAATCACACAATGAAGGGTTCTTACACTAGAAAGAATACATCTTACAGATTACAGAAATGAGTTATTCTTATACTAAGTCTAGTGTTTAGTTTTTTCCTAATACATCATTTCTTAAACTGTAGCATGGGATCCATGGATTGATTTCAGGGACCACATGAAACAGATACTTAACGTTTTTGTCTTTAATTTCTTCTAGGTACTTTGAAACATGACTTTATGATAAATATTCCACTTATAACAAATTCTGTTATTACAGTATTGTTGACTCCAGATAATATAGAATAGCAGTACATATCTGTACTGTACAGTCAGTTAATTCACACTCATCACTGTTTCCTTGCTAAGGTATACAGAATAATTTTCTTTTGGAAAGAATCAAAGAGATCCAAAACTGTCATTATACTTCTGGACAATGTGATATTTACAAATTTGTTTCAGAGAACTTAGCTGTAAAATGGCAAAGAAAATACAGTATGATAAAATTTCTATATTTTTAGATTTTACTTCTATAATTGAACGTAAGTTAAAAACAAAAATCTCAGTGTTTAGGTGTTAAAAATTTTGTTTCCAATAAAAATATGAAGCCAACAAAATTCAAAGAAGTACCTTATGTCTGTCCGTGATACACTAGACAATATGAATCTTTGTGAAAAGAAGACTGGATTAGAAAAGGCTGGGATTTTGCTGACTCTTGCATTTGCCCCAACACAAAATTCTTGTCTTAAAGCATTTGAAAAGAAGCCACTGTCATGCAGGAGACCCTGCTCGCTGCGCCATGTGTCGTGCGGGGCGGCCTGCAGGGTCTCTGGTCCCGCTCCCCGCACAAGAACGCAGGACATGGTGAGGCCAAAAAGGAACACCCACAGAGACATAGATAGGGGAGTCACACCACTATACTCTCACTGGCGGCTGGGTTGGAGACACAGGAAACAGGAACCACACAATTCTCAACCCTCACTGCGCCACTTGCAGGCTCAGCCACCATCACTTGCTAGCCCTCATTTTCTGCTAGCCTCGCCACGGCAGTTATATTAGTGCCCAATGGCTCACTGGTTACAGCTGACGGCCAACTAGCCACAGCTGATGGCCATTTGATCACAGTCGATGGCCATTTACTACCTGAGCCAGCACCTTTCTATGTGAGGCCGAGAGCCTGGGAACTGCTTTTTGGGGCTCTGTCCCCACAACCACACCTGACTGAAAAGATCTCATTGAAGTCATGTATTCTGTTTTGTGATTTGGAGCAGAAAACTGACACTGAAGCAGTGTCCTTGTCAAATAATGTCCCTAACACCATGAAGCAGGTCATGAATTATAGGCAGTTCTGCCATTCACCTCCACCTGAATGAAACCATCCAGAATTCAGTGCTGCAAAAATTTTGGTTTCTTACATTAATACACACTGATTTGGTGAGGTTCTTTGGGATGTTGCAAAGGCTATCTTAAAAACAGCAAAAGATTAAGAAAGTATCTGACTTGAAAAAAATGATCATCTTTCAGAGACGCTGAGCCACAAAATTAAGTGTCCTTTGTTAGAGAAAGCAGCTCTACATATCACCTGGACATATTGCTTCCAATTACCACACACGCTGGTATCAAAGACTCTGCCAACATCCCTGAAAAAATTCAGATCTCTCTCTGAAAACCATTAATATGAACAGAGTCAAGGCCTCTACTCACAGAAGTTCACCGGCATTCAAGAGGATATAGTGTAAAGAGGCCAACAGAACTAGATTTCAGTCCCAGATCGGTCACTTACTAGTAAGGTGATCTGGAACAACTTCTCTAACTCCTCTGAGTCTAGAGTTTTCCCGTCTGTAAAGAGATAATAATATCTACTTAACAATAATGCTAAGGATCAAATAGGATTAAATGTAAATAGATCTAGTAATGTGCCGGGCACTCAGTAAATTTTTGGTTTCTTTAAAATGAATAAAGATCTCAAAATTCCTCTTGTTCCTTCTTCTGAGGCTCCAACTCTAAATTTTCCCAATGGGCTAAAAGGTTTTTTCCCTTAGACCTCAGCACCATTACCTGCAGTGCTTCCAGGACTGGCAAAACAAAGAGTTTCTCCTAGATCCTCCAGCCAAGAGCACCCTTTTCTCAAGGTCAGCCTACACCTGCCCCGACAAGACTACCAGGTACAACGTCTCTCCGCTCTCAGATCTGGGCACTATTTCCACCCACACCCATCTATGCTTTTAGCTGCTCTTTCAAGGTGTATAAGAAACCCCATCTGCTTAACAAGGCAGTTTTTCCTCTGAACTATGTTTAGCTGTCTCCTCTGGATGAGCAAGACTGCTTCAACTCTACATCTGTCATTTTCATTTTTATTCAGTTAGCAGCTAAAATCCATTAATCTAACCATCCTCTATGCATATGGATACTGGGTTAAGGTACCATATGACAAATACAATACTCAGCTGAACCCTTAATTTACTTTAGGTTTTAGAACTCACCATTTGACAATTGTGTAATGCTATTATTTTTAACTAACACGCACTGAGTGTTTTACACTTCACCAAACACTTTCAAATATTTATTTCATCCTCACAAAAATCCTATGTGGTAGGTAAGCCAGATATTATTAATCTCATTTTTTAAAGATAGAGGACAGAAAATTTAAGTCAACTAGCTAAAGTTACTTAGCTAATCCACTGTCAAATAACCTAGATCCCAGGTCTTGTGGATTAAAATTCATGCCTTTCCCACTATATTATGCTGTCTCCCAGTGTCACTGAGTATTATCTTTTATCTAATTGATAACACGAGTAGTCAAAACAAAAGGAAATCTCTGAAATTAGCATCAGGGTATGTGTATCAAACCAAGTAATTAAAGAAAGCAAAATTGCACCAAGAAATGCTTTATTTAATTTGAATTTAAAATGTTATATCCTTTATACAAGCAAAAATGTAAAACCAAATAGTTTTCTGGGTTATACAAATTATACATAATAATTGTAGAAAATATTAAAAACGTAAGTAAGAAAATTAAAAATCACCTTTGAGTGCACTCGGTATTTATTGATCGTTTGGTGTACGGGAATGATGTGAAGTCACATGATTTTAACGTACGCCTATGGCTGCTCTGTGGAGATAGTTGAAGAGCACAAGGGGCAGAAGAGAGACAGTTAGGGGGCTGCTGCAGATCCAGCGGAGAAATGAGGGAGGCTTGGACCAGGTGGGAGAATTGTAGGTGCTGACATGTGATGTCTAGAACTGGGGTATATTCTGAAGGTAGAGTTGATGGAGTAGATGTAGGGTGTGAGCAAAAGAGAGAAGTAAAGAATACCTCCGGATTTTGTTGCAATAGGAAATAGGAGAAGAGTAACTTTTGCAGGCAAATATCAAGAATTCTGTTTGAGTATGTTACAGTTGAAGTAGCTTTGGGTCATTCATGTGGACTATCCAGTGGGCAGTTAGTTGGATGTATGAGCCTAGAAAGCAGGGGAGAGCTGGGGCACAAGATAGAAATGCAAATGTATTATTATTACACCATACTGTCTCAGTGCACTGATGCAGCATGAAATTAGTCTCAAACAGTGTCTATATGATTTGAATAGCTGAACAATCAGCACAGTTATTTCAGTCATCTAAAAAGGTCAATTTGAATCAACTCATTTAAATTAGTAAACTACATGGCTGAAGTATTAAATTGATAATGCTACACTTGACCAAGCTGAGTAGAACTTATATGAAGCCATTTACCTCCCTAATAATTTGTTTACTGGTTATTATAGGAAATTTTTCCAAAACCACTCACTCCCACTTGCTTTTTAGTTTTTTTTTCTTGTTTTGGAATTTAGTACATCCTCATCCTTTGTATTTATGAGGCAGAGAAAGTTGTTTAGACACATAAAACAATTTTCTTCTATTTTTATTTTTAAATTATTCATTTTAAGTAGCTGCAATTGCATACCCTTTAACTGTCTGGTTTGATATTAACTCAAAAATAATTTCTGAATAACAAAGTACTTTTATCCTCTCAAGCTTGCAGCAATGATGGCTGAAACACACAGCTGTGTGTATGTGGGTGGGCTGGGGCTGTGAGGGACTCATGTCTGTTACACTGATTCCTGGATACCAAGCAAACTTCTGATTATAATTTAACTTCCTGTCTTATGCTGGTAAGAATACGCTGGTCTGCATGAGAGTTACAATTCTCACTGAAATTATCACATTAATCTGAAATACAATACATACATATGTACATAACTAAACATTTCACATGAGAAGTTAAGAAGCGAAAGAGATATGATAAGATTTGGAGGAAACAACAAAAATAAAAGCTCAAGAGAAGATAGACTCAAGTGGGCAGTTTCGAAATCACAAATTAGAAATAACAACAGGGATTTGACAGCTGATAGTAGTGATAGAGAAGAAAGAAGAGCAGCAATGATGCACAGCAGAAGGAGAAAATTTTAAGTAACTTTAAAGCCTAAAAGCCTCAAAAGCCTCTATGGACACCTGGACTGAACTTAGGTGAATGTCATTGAAGAAATGACGTATTGCTGTTGTGGGTTAATATCTATCTCCCTGAACCTTGTTGGTCCTTGATAGTATCAGGGTGTCACAAAAAGGGCAAACCAAATGGTGTAGTCGAGTAGCGGAAGAGGAACAGGGAGAAACTGCTATACACAGCATAGTGCAGTGACCAGCTAGGCTGTTGATGATACAATACTGGGTCCACAACAATTTTTTCTAATGTGTACTTTATGACAAGCATCACGCTAAGTGCTTTACATATATTTCTTCATTTGCTCCATAAACAATCTTGGAGATAAGTTCCATCACCCTTTTACCGCTATGGCAGCAGAGTCCCTGAGAGATCGTCTAAATGTGTTTATAAAAGCAGCTGCGGACGTCATAGGAATGGCGGCAGCAGGGCGCACTTTCTGAGTTCTCCTCCGGATCTTGTTGCAAACGGGAACTATAACCCATCGAGGAAATTTTCGCTCACCACACAATATAGTGGAGAGATTCGTGGATTGCTTGAAGCTAAGAAATTCTTGGGGGTAAGCTAACTGGACGGAGCAAGGAGAGGAGGAGGAGAAGCGGCGTGGGAGCGCCCGGCCGGCAGCGGTGGGAGAGCCCAGCCCCCAGCGGAGCCTCAGCTGGCGGGGGCGAAAACCGAAAACCGAAAACCACGGAGCCGGGCAGGCGCGGGATCCCAGGCGGAGCGGAGAGCACAGAGACCGGGGGTAGGCCCTTTCCCTGCTCCCACGGCTGATTTCTCCCGCCGGGAAGGCGGCGCGCCCTGCGGCGGTCGGGGGCGCAGTCCCCATACCTGGGCCCCTCCCCCCCGCCCTGCTCTCCCAATCCTACCCCGCCCTTCCAGAGACTGGGACTGGAAACCACGGTGCAGCCCCGCTGTGCCGGGCGCGCACAGGAGCCCAGGCGGAGCCGAGAGCGCAGAGACCCGGAGGCGGCTCTTTCCCTGCGTCCCGCGGCTGATTTCTCCAGCCGGGAAGGCGGCGCGCCCTGCAGCGGTCGGGGGCGCAGTCTCCATACCTGGGCCCCTCCCCCCCGCCCTGCTCTCCCAATCCTACCCCGCCCTTCCAGAGACTTAAACCGGCCCCTGAACCGAGAAGTGGTATCTAAAGCTCACGCTTTGGGAAGCCTGACGGGCAGCCCTGACCCAGGCAGACTGGGCAGTGTGCGTGATTTTGGCTGCGCTAGGAGAGAAGAGACGCCTCCACCCCCAGCCACCACCTTTTCTGGCCTGCGGGAAGAGGGCGACGCACGGCTGGGCTGGGAGAGTGAAGACCCCTCCATCTCCAGCCCCCACCCTTCCTGGCTTGCCTAGGGTGGGGTGGGTGCAGCGGCCGAGACACACCCGGAGATCAGCAGTGAGGCAGACGCAGCTCTGGGCTTTCAGCAGATCAGAAATCTCCTGCCCGCACTCACACACACACACTGAAGAGGTGCCTTAAGACTCAAGAGTTTTGGTCACATATCTGGTGGTGCCACTCTCAGTGTGCATTTGTGCAGGCAAGGGCAGAAACTGCACTGATATTGTAAAAACTATCATCCAGACCCCTCAGGCCCACGCTTTTAAGTCTGCAGTCCCAAAGTCTCTCTGGGCACCAGGTGACCGGCTCTGCCTGCGCAATAAGCAGGGGGCTCCTTGGTACAGCAGAGAACAACCTGGACATTGCTTGGTGGGCTTAGGCCGAGACTGTCGCTGCTTTTTGTATTGCTTTGTTTTGTCTTGTTTTGCTTTGTCTTTATATCTTTGATATCTTTGCCTCTGTCGAGTGGGGTTATCAGGTGGTTTTGCATGTGAACGTATTTGATATTTTTCTTTGTTGTTGTTGTTGTTGTTGTGCTTGGTGATTTGCTTTGTTCTGAAACTGCCCTGCCGGGGCCCAGCTTGTGAGGCACGGTCAGCAGATCAGAAATCTCCCGCCCGCACCCATACACACACACTGAAGGAGTGCCCTAGGACTCACGAGCTCTGGACAAAGGACTGGTGGTGCTCCTCTCGGTGTGCATACGTGCGGACAAGGGCAGAAGCTGCACTGACTTTGTGGAGACTATCATCCAGACCCCTCAGGCCCACGCTTTTAAGTCTGCAGTCCCAAAGTCTCTCTGGGCACCAGGTGACCGGCTCTGCCTGCGCAATAAGCAGGGGGCTCTTTGGTACAGCAGAGGACAACCTGGTCATTGCTTGATGGGCTCAGGCCGAGACGGTCGCTGCTTTTTGTTTTGCTTTGTTTTGCTTTGCTTGGTTTTGTTTTGCTTTGTCTTGTATCTTTGATATCTTTGCCTGTGTCGAGCGGGGGTTATCGGCTGTTTTTTTTTTTTTTTTTTTCTTTCCTCTTTGCTGTTGTCGTTGCTGCTGTGCTTGGTGATTTGCCTTGTTCTGGGACTTCCCTGCCGGGGCCCAGCTTGGGTGGCACGGGACTCGGCATATCTGGGGGCCAACTCCAGACCAAATCGGAGTGCAGCCAGGTTTGACCTGCAGGTCACACACCTAGAGGGGGTTCTCGGCAGGCTCTGGAGCCCATAGAGGCCAAATCACATTGGGGTGGTTAACCCTCACGCAGCAGAGTGCCCTGCGGGGGGCAGAGCCAAGTCTCACGGCAGGTCAGCCCAGGAGTTGACCCCACCTGCTCATTAGCGGGAAGCAATTAAAGATCTTCTTGAACGGGACAGTGTACACAACACAAGACTCACCTTTGGAGCACACGCGGAGGAGGACGACGTGGTGCGAGTCAAATATAAAGGACACATACTACACAAGATAACCTAGCAAGAACTAAGAACTCTAGGGGATCTACCTAATATATCAAAATAAACACAGTCAGCCAGAATGGGGAAACAAAGATACACGTCCCAAATAAAAGAACAGAAGAAGCTTCCACAACTGGAACCAAATGAAGCAGACGTAACCAACCTCTTAGAGACAGAGTTCAGAACACTGGTGATAAGAATGTTTAAGGAGCTTAGAGAAGACATAAAGAAGGATGTAGAAATCATAACAAACGAGCTTAGAGAAAACATAAAGAAGGATGTAGAAATCATAACGAAAAACCAGTTGGAACTAAAGAACACAATTACCGAAATTAAGAACTCACTTGAAGGAATTACCAGCAGGCTAGATGAAGCAGAGGATCGAATCAGCGACTTAGAAGACAAGGTAGCAGAGATCACCCAAACGGAACAACAAAAAGTAAAAAGAATAAAAAACAATGAAGATGGCCTAAGAGACCTCTGGGATAACATCAAGCGCAACAACATGCGTATCATAGGAATACCAGAAGGTGAAGAGAGCAAGCAAGGGATTGAGAACATATTTGAAGTAATAATGTCTGAAAACTTCCCCAACCTGATGAAGGAAACCAACATACAAGTCCAGGAAGTGCAGAGAGTTCCAACCAGGATTAACCCAAACAGGTCCACACCAAGACACATTATAGTTAAAATGGCAAAGCTTAAAGACAAAGAGAGAATCCTAAAAGCAGCAAGAGAAAGACGGAGGGTTACATACAAGGGAACTCCCATAAGACTATCAAATGATTTTTCTACAGAAACATTGAAGGCCAGGAGGGAGTGGCAGGAGATACTTAAAGTGATGGAAAACAAAGGCCTACAACCTAGATTGCTTTATCCAGCAAGGCTATCATTTAAAGTTGATGGAGAGATAAAGAGCTTTCCAGAAAAAAATAAGCTAAAGGAATTTATTACCACCAAGCCAGCATTGCAAGAAATACTAAAAGGTCTTCTGTAAATAGAAGAAAGATCAAAACAACCTAACTACAAATTTAAAAATGGCAATATCTATGTACCTATCAATAATCACTTTAAATGTAAATGGATTAAATGCTCCAATCAAAAGACATAGGGTGGCTGACTGGATAAGACAGCAAGACCCTTGTATATGCTGTATACAAGAGACTCACCTCAGAACAAAAGACACACACAGGCTGAAAGTGAAGGGTTGGAGTAAGATATTTCATGCAAATGGAAACGAGAAAAAAGCTGGAGTTGCAATACTTATTTCTGACAAAATAGACTTTAAAATGAAGAACATACTAAAAGATAAAGATGGGCACTATATAATAATAAAGGGATCGATCCGACAAGAGGACATAACCCTAGTAAACATCTATGCACCCAACATAGGAGCACCTAAATATATAAAACAGGTACTGACTGACATAAAGGCAGAGATCAACAGTAACACTATTATAGTCGGGGACTTCAACACACCTCTGACCACAAGGGACAGGTCTTCCAGACAGAAAATCAATATGGAAACAACAGCCTTAAATGATACATTGGACCACTTGGATTTAATCGATATTTTCAGAACATTTCACCCCAATGCTGCAAAATACACCTTCTTCTCAAGCGCACATGGAACATTTTCCAAGATAGATCATATGTTAGGCCACAAAACAAGTCTTGATAAATTTAAGAAAATTGAAATCATACCAATTGTCTTCTCTGATCACAATGCTATGAAATTAGAAATGAACTACAGGAAAAAAACGGGAAGACACACCAATTCATGGAGGCTGAATAACTTATTACTAAATAATGAATGGGTCAAGCAGGAGATCAAGGAAGAAATCAAAAGATATTTCGAGATAAATGAAAATGAAAACACGACGACCCAAAATCTATGGGATGCCGCGAAAGCAGTCCTAAGAGGGAAATTCATAGCTTTGCAAGCCTACCTAAAGAAACAAGAAACATCACTAATCAACAGTTTATCTTCACATTTAAGGGATCTGGAAAAAGAACAGCAAAATAAGCCCAAAGGGAACACAAGGAAGGAGATAATAAAGATCAGAGCAGAAATAAATGAAATAGAAACCAGAAAAACAATACAAAAGATCAATGAATCCAAGAGTTGGTTCTTAGAGAAGATAAACAAAATCGACAAACCATTAGCCAGACTCATTAAAAAAAAGAGAGAGAGGACCCAAATTAATAAAATCAGAAACGAAAGAGGAGAAGTGACAACGGACACTGCAGAAATACAAAGAGTTTTAAGAAGTTACTATGAGCAACTATATGCCAACAAATTTGACAATTTGGAAGAAATGGACAATTTTCTAGAGGCGTACAACCTTCCAAGGCTAACTCAAGAAGAAACAGAAAACCTGAATAGACTGATTACCACCACGGAAATTGAATCAGTAATCAACAGTCTCCCAACAAACAAAAGCCCTGGACCAGATGGCTTTACAGGTGAATTTTACAAAGCGTTCAAAAAAGAATTATCACCAATTCTCCTCAAGCTCTTCCAAAAAATCCAGAAGGAGGGAAGACTCCCAAACACTTTTTACGAAGCCACTATCACCCTGATCCCAAAATTAGACAAAGACACCACAAAAAAAGAAAACTACAGGCCGATATCTTTAATGAACATAGATGCAAAAATCCTCAACAAAATATTAGCAAACAGAATTCAGCAATACATTAAAAAGATCATTCACCACGATCAAGTGGGATTCATCCCTGGTATGCAGGGGTGGTTCAACATCCGCAAATCTATTAATGTGATACACCACATTAACAAAATGAAAAATAAAAATCACATGATCATATCAATAGATGCAGAAAAAGCATTTGATAAAATCCAACAGCCATTTATGATAAAAACCCTTAAGAAAGTGGGAATAGAGGGATCTTATCTCAACATAATAAAGGCCATATATGACAAACCCACAGCTAACATCATACTCAATGGGGAAAAGCTAAAACCATTCCCCCTAAGATCAGGAACAAGGCAAGGATGCCCATTATCTCCGCTTCTATTCAACATAGTTCTGGAAGTTCTTGCCACAGCAATCAGACAAGAAAAAGAAATAAAAGGCATCCAGATTGGTAAGGAGGAAGTAAAGTTATCATTGTATGCAGATGATATGATACTATATATAGAGAACCCTAAAGACTCCACCAAGAAGCTATTAGAGCTGATAGATGAATTTAGTAAAGTGGCAGGATACAAAATTAATATTCAGAAATCAGTTGCATTTGTATATACCAATAATAAAACATCAGAAGGAGAAATTAAAAAAACAATCCCATTTACAATCGCTCCAAAGACTATAAAATACCTGGGAATAAATTTAACCAAAGAAGTAAAAGATATATACTCAGAAAATTATAAGACACTGATGAAAGGAATGAAGGAAGATATAAATAGATGGAAACACATATCATGTTCATGGATAGGAAGAATTAATATAGTTAAAATGTCCATACTGCCTAAGGCAATATACATATTCAATGCAATTCCTATCAAACTGCCAACGTCGTTTTTCACAGAAATAGAACATATAATCCTAAAATTTATATGGGACCATAAAAGACCCCGAATAGCAAAGGCAATCTTGAGAAATAAGAACAAAGTGGGAGGTATAACAATACCTGACTTCAAATTATACTACAAGGCTACAGTAATCAAAACAGCATGGTACTGGCATAAAAACAGACACATAGATCAATGGAACAGAATAGAGAGTCCAGAAATAAATCCACGCCTATATGGCCATTTAATCTACGACAATGGAAGCAAGAATGTACGATGGAGTAATGACAGTCTATTCAATAAATGGTGCTGGGAAACCTGGACAGACACATGCAAAAAAATGAAGTTGGACCACCTCCTTACACCATATACAAAAATAAATTCAAAATGGCTTAAAGACTTAAATGTAAGGTCTGAAACCATAAAATACCTAGAAGAAAATATAGGAAGAAACTTCTCAGACATTACCCGGAGTAAGATTTTTACTGATATACACCCTCGCGCGAGGGAACTAAGAGAAAGAATAAACATGTGGGATTATATCAAACTAAAAAGTTTTTTCACAGCAAAGGAAACCATCAATAAAACAAGAAGGGATCCTACTGAATGGGAAAAGATATTTGCCAGTGATATATCTGATAAGGGATTAATATCACAAATCTATGGAAAACTTACTCAACCCAACTCCAAAAAAACAAACGATCCAATTAAAAAATGGGCAGAGGACTTGAAGAGACATTTTTCTGAAAAGGACATACAGATGGCAAACAGACATATGAAGAAATGCTCAACCTCGCTAACCATCAGAGAAATGCAAATAAAAACCACAATGAGATACCACCTCACCCCAGTCAGAATGGCTATCATCAATAAATCAACAAACAACAAGTGCTGGCGCGGATGTGGAGAAAAGGGAACGCTTGTGCACTGTTGGTGGGATTGCAGACTGGTGCAGCCGCTATGGAAAACAGTATGGAGGTATCTCAAAATTCTGAAAATGGAACTACCTTATGATCCAGTAATTCCACTCCTAGGTATCTATCCGGAGAAATCCAGAACTTCAATTCAAAAATCTCTATGCACTCCTATGTTTATTGCAGCACTATACACAATAGCTAAGACATGGAAACAACCAAAATGCCCATCGGTAGATGACTGGATTAAGAAACTGTGGTACATTTATACAATGGAGTATTATGCAGCCATAAGGAAGAAAGAAATCTTACCATTTGCAACAACATGGATGGATCTAGAGAACATTATGTTAAGTGAAATAAGTCAGACAGAGAAAGATAAGTTCCATATGATCTCACTTATTTGCGGATTCTAAAGAAAAGAATAAGTGAATGAACTAATCAGAAACTGTTTGGGAGACAATGAGGAAAAACTGAGGGTTGCTAGATGGGCGGGGGGAGTGGGGGGTGGGGGGGAGGGTGAGGGGATTGGAGGGCAGTCGGTGACCACAGGATGGCCACGGGGTTTGAAAATTAATCTGGGGAACGTAATTTGGTGGTTACCAGAGCGTAAGGGGGTTGGGGGGTGGGGGATGAGTGTGAGGGGGATCAAATGTACGGTGATGGAAGAGGAGCTGACTCTGGGTGGTGAACACACAGTGTGATTTATGGATGATGTGATTCAGAATTGCACAACTGAAATCTATGTAATTCTACTAACAATTGTCACCCCAATAAATTAAAAAATAAAAAATAAAAAATAAAAAAAAAAAAAAGCAGCTGCACTTAACCCAGCAGAGCTGCTTTAGGCAGGCCTGTGCTGGGTATCAGTGATAGAAAACCAGCCTGAGCAAGCTTCAGAAGAAAAAGAAAGTAGGCTTGATTCATATAAGCAAACTGTGTTCATGAGAGGCGGTGTGGCTGTTTCAGGGGCACTGGCGCCAGGACTGGAAAGCTGCAGGACTCTGCCACTCCTCTCACCTTTCTCCATTGTGTTGACTCAACTCCCTTTTTCTTCAAAGTGGCTTCCTCTTCACGGTGAAAAACAGGGCGGCCAGCAGCTTCTGGCTCACATCTCCCAACTTTACCACCTCTTCCCAAATCTGGACCAGTTAACTGACTGGGGTGGGCTGCCTGATTAGCTCGGCTCTGTAGGTGTCTCTAACCTCTGCTCAGCAGTCATGCCAAAGGCCAGGGAACAGCACGCACAGGTCCCCGGGGGATCCTAGTGCTGGAGACCACCACAGACGGTGTGTGCTACACTGTCCTAAGACACGAAATCACTTTCCAGACAAAGCCAAAGAGAAGCAGATCATTAAAGAAAAAGAAATGGGACTGCACCACATATCTTCAGAAATTTAGTTCCAGAACTATCATGACAGGTTAATTACTGGTGTGTCTACATTATGTGATACCCGAACCCAGAAAAATGAAATACAGTTGACCCTTGAACAACACGGGGTTTAGGGGCACTGACTTCTTGCAGTCAAAAGTCCATGTATAGTTTCAGGTCTTGCAAAATTTTACCACCATGTTTCCTTGAAAATAAGACCTAGCTGAACAATCAGCTCTAATGCATCTTTTGAACCAAAAATTAATATAAGACCCGGTATTACATATATTATACCTGGTCTTATATTATATTACATAAGACCCAGTCTTATAGCAAAAAAAGACTGGGTCTTACATTAATTTTTGCTCCAAAAGACACATTAGAGCTTATTGTCCGGCTAGGTCTTACTTTCAGGGAAACACAGTAATAGCCTACTATTGACCAGAAGCCTTACCAGTTACATGAGCAGAAAATTAACACACATGTTTGTATGTAATGTGTATTATATACTGTATTCTTGCAATCAAGTAAGCTCAAGAAAAGAAAATGTTATTACGAAAATCAGAAGAGAAAATACATTTACAGTATTTATTTATTTTTTAAATCTGCATATAAGTAGACCTGTGCAGTTCAAACCTGGGCTGCTTAAGGATCAACTGCACTTCAGAATACTTGGATGTTCATTTATCTTTACCTGTGAAGCAACACTTCCATACATAAAACAATCATCTTCCCTAAAAATGAAGAAATAGAGAGTAGAAGTCTTAACCTTTGGAGTTACAATCCCTTTTAAGAATTGGATTAAACCTATGGACCACTGGGTTCAGCGATGAAGCTATTATCTCTGAGCTTTAACTCTACCCAGCTTTGTGATGTTGCAAACCACGTCTCTGCTTTGCCAGCTGACGCCTGTTAGAGTCCACCAATAGGGGGTGCTTCAGGGAGACTGCAAGATGGGAAGAGGAAGGGTCTTGTTTTTGTTTTTTGTTTTTTTGGCGTCTTGCAGGTGTCTTGAGCTCCACCCCAGCAATGTTTTTTCACCCAGAAGAGGCAGTTTGTATCTGAAGTCGCAGTTGAGTCTAGTGTAAAGAGATTCCAACACTCTCAGAAATAGCCCCATGGTGCCCCCTTAGCAACCCCACACAAACTGCCTGATGTTCCTGCTAAGAGATCAGGGTCTCAGCATCACTGAGATCTTAGTTTCAGGTCTGTAGGGACCCTTCCCCCAGTTTCTAAATTGTAATTATCCCAGCCCCTTTCCTTTCTTTCTCCAACTCTAGGAATAACAGCAGCTTCTTGCAGTTGCTACTTCTGTGATAACTTAGAATTCTCTTTTCGTCTTTTCAGTTACCTTGTAATAATTTTACATTTGGTTAATAGTTCTTTGTATTAAATTCTCTCTAGTAAAATAACTGGTGTGGTTTCTGTCTCCTAAATAGATACTTATGGCCATATTCCCAGAAATATGTACATATTACATCCATACACTCCATAAAGTTTTAATGTGTTCATTGATAAATTAAAATTCATCAACAGCCATTGATAGAATCCATGAACCCAAGATTAAGAATCTGATGCAGGACATGTCCAATAACAGTTCTTACAAAACAATTTGAAAGTGCTGTGTTCTAGGTTATCGCTCACTAAAAAGTCCAAACAATTTTATAACTAAATGTGTTTACTTGTGTTGTGTGCTGTTTCCTGAAAGGTGGCCTTGGCATTTCAGTGACACGTTAGAAGACTGTATATTCACCAGTGAAAAATGGTTAATAAATAATGGTCCTGAAGGGGAATTTTATGGTCTTGAAGAGCTTCTTTTTGATCACAGTTTATTCTCTGAATAATTTTAAAGAACTGATTTTTTTTAAAAGTCTGTTCCTGTAATTTTTAGGGGCGCTGACCTTTTGCAGTAAAAAGTTCATGTATAAGAGGCAGAGTGCAGCATTGGGAGTGGAGATAGTGGAAGTGGGATGGCTTGGTGCGATGTCAGAGAGATAGTGGATGGGGGGAGGGGGGTCCACAGTGTGAGGGATATAAATGATAAACGTCTAAGGAAAAACAAACAAACAAACAAAAACTCATAGACACAGACAATAGTTTAGTGGTTACCAGAGAGTAAGGGGGGTGGGGGTGGGAGATGAGGGTAAGGGGGATCAAATATATGGTAATGGAAGGAGAACTGACTCTGGGTGGTGAACACACAATGTAATTTATAGATGATGTGATACAGAATTGTACACCTGAAATCTATGTAATTTTACTAACAATTGTCACCCCAATAAATTAAAAAAAAAAAAAAGTTCATGTATAGTTTCAGGTCTCCCAAAACTTTATTACCATGTTTCCCTGAAAATAAGACCTAGCCAGACAATCAGCTCTAATGCATCTTTTAGCAAAAATTAATATAAGACAAGGTATTATATTATATTATATGTTATATTATATATTATATTATAGATTATAATATAACCTTTATATTGGCAGATCCCAATGAATCAAGTTCCCTTGGTTTAAGTAGACTTAAGGTAAAAGGTGATATTAAGATTTTCTAGAAAATTGTAGGGCTGGCGTCATGTGAGAAGTGTCATCTTTTTCTTCAAATAGAGAACTAACAAGATGAAATGTAGATTCCCCATGAAAATGGCAAGATGATCTCCTGAGGCACAGAAAGAACTAGAGCTTTTTATATCCATATTTTATCTCATGATTTTTACATTTCCATTTTTGCATGTTTTGTAATGTACGTAATTTATTAGTTTGGTAAAAACATGTAAATATTTTATAAATAACAATCATGGTACATTCTCAAAGCTTTTAATAATAAGAGTTCACTTTTTAAAGTTTTGGAGACCACTGCTCTAATGGTAAAGAACTGTACGTTCTGGAGCAAGGATCAGCAAAATTCAGCTGCAGGCCAATTCTGATCCATGGTCTGTTTTGAACAGCCCTCCAAGCTAAGAATGAAAGGAGGAGGAAGGGGAGAATATGTGACAGAGATTATATGTGGCCCACGAAGACTAAAACATATACTTACTGTCCTTTACAGAAAATGTTTGCCAACCTCTACTTTGGAGTAAGCCTACTTAAAACACCTCCAAAGGTCTCTGACAGGGTGAGGAAGATTCCCCTTCTCACTTCATTAAAGAAATTAGTACAAACGAGTAGGGAGGATGGATGCAAGATCACAGGTTAGTGCTTATGTTCCAACTATAGATGTCACAGACTTGAAAAATCATCACTGGAAGAGACATGAAAAGTCAAGAGCAACTGGAGCAACAGTGAAGACACTGGTAACTTCTCTGAGAATGAAAAAGGTCCTTGCAGGGGGTCTACTCCACAGGCTCAAAGGGGCTCACAGGCTTCATTCTATGAGAAAGAAGCAAGGAAGCAAAGAGTAGTTACCAATAGGAGTTTCACATCAATATCCATGACTATAAAATTTCATAGCAACTGATGCTCAAAAGGTGATTGTGAATCATCACAATTAGGATAAATTATTTTCAGTATCCTGTCATTATGTGCAAAATACATTTTAGTATGTATACCAGAGAAAATGGCTGAAATCAATATTCCTGAACTTAACAGTTTAATTCACATCCAAGAAACTTGGCTACACAGAATGACTTGGTACCCAGTTGACCAATTCTTGATAACATAAAGATGGAAACAGAAGCTTAAAGCCAAAACGCTGCGAACCAATTCATTGAAGACGCCCCTTAGTACCCATTAATGAAGAAGAGAAAATTAAAATATAAAGTAATTAGGCTACCTATATTAGGGGCAATAAGGCTTTTCCAGTAGGCCTAATTAGCTTTGATATGTTAATTCTGTTCCATTTTCGAGTTCACCAAATAAGCTATTCATAGCATCTAAAATCTGGAAGCTGGGAATATAGCTGTCCTTTGAACACCGAATCAAATAGAATTAACCTCTCCAAATTTAGATATAAATGCCTAATAAAAAGCATGTACTGACTAGAGTCTGTGACCGCCCAGATGGAAAGTTTTGATTGCTCACTGAAGCACCATATTAGAATGTGAACAGCTTGGACACAGGGATTCTGTCTGCGGCACACACTGCCAGTCAATGACCAGTATCTATTCCACCTTCTTCCTTTCTAACAGAACTTCAGTTTCGTTTGGGGCAACTGTGTAACTAACTAGAAATATCCAATCTCCCAGTAAGAGTGGCCATGTAACCCAGAGCCTGCTAATTATTATATGGATGAAGTTCCTAAGAAGGGCATTCCTTCCAGAATAAAAATGCGGAGATTGAAAGCAGAAGGCTTTCAATCCTTGCACCTCATTTCGGGCTGATGTAGATTTAGGCCTACAGGAACAGCAATCATTTGCCACCGTAACAGGAGCCACATGCTGCGGCAGAGCAGCGAGAAAGGAGAGCAAGCCTGTCACTGGCAACACTAGTGAGGAGCGGAGCCAGTTCGAGGATGTATCTCTGGCCTTCTTTTTAATGTGAGAAAAGAAAATGCCTTAATTTTTTAAGTTATTGCTGATCAAGTATTCTGTTACACTTGACCTAATGCAGTCCTAACTTTTACAATGTGTTATTACTATTGTGCTCAGTACAGTACTAACTGCTTTAAATATCTAATTTCATTTTTTAAATAGCTCTAGAAGGAGAAAAATATTATTCCTCATTTTACAGAAATGTTAAAAAAGACCCTCAAGATGGCCCAACTGGTAAAGTACCAGAACTCAAACTCACGTCCAGCTGTGATGGGTCTCTGTTGCCCCTTCCCGGGCTGAACGCAGTGCATTGCACATAGAGGAAAGTGCAATAACAGTTTTATTGGGGGGGGAGTTTACGGAACAGTCAGCCCTGGAAGCTACAGAGAGTGTCACTCCCCTGGTTGGAGAGCACATTTATTTATTCACTCCAGGATGATAAATCTCTCTTCTTTCCTCAGAGGAGATCTGCTTACATTCCAAGGTAATAAAAATAATGTCTTCCTTGGGAGCAAAGATTGGGCAGATTTGCCAACAGCCCCTTATAAACTTAGGGGTTTCCTAAGCTCAGGGTTCCTCAGCTGTAACATGTACCCCTATAAGCACAGTACCCACCTGGGACCACATCTGCACCACACACGGGACTTGGAGGCAAAGAAAACGGATGTAAACATGAAGTTCATGCATAACTTATCTAAATACACTTGGGTTTGTTGTCTCTTTATGGAAGGAACCTATGGAAATGGGGCAAGTTGACCCAGCAACTGCAATAGTCCTCGCTGCATGGAGTTTGCTTCACCACTTGACAACAGACAGGAGGTATTTAGGTCATCCCATCAAGATAACCTCTTTTTGGCCCAAAAGGATGATGTTGTAAGAATCAAGAGCCTACCCTTCAAGAGCCTCACCTGTATTTTTGAAGATTGTACTCTACCAAAGCAGTAGTTCTCAGCCTTTTGGAATTTTGTCACTCTTGAATTCTACAATTTTGGCAACATACTTGAAGGGATTTAATACCAAAATCATCATCATCATCAAGTCATTAATCATAACACAAATCACTATTACAACATAACATCTCACAGGTTCCATAAAGCTGCCCTAGGATGGCTTCATTCATTCCCTGTAGCCTTTCTACAGGGACTGTTTGAACGGAGCCATCTCCTTCCTGACCTTATCCTTTTTTATCCTCATGGTGCAAAAGATTTCACATGTCCCAATAAGCATATGCTTTCTTTAATGCCACTTTTATATCAACTAAACTGTATCATACAACCTATTCACTCTACATGACATCACACAGAACTCTGAGTGACAGTATTCCATTGTAGCAAAGACAAAAATGTTATACTGTGATAAGAATGTAATTTGGTGAAGAGATATGGTACCTCTGTGCCTAGCACCGTTCTGGAGGCTCTGGACAGTACATCAATATTTACTAATCACTCACTGTGTGCAGAGAGTGATATTCAAGGCACAGTGCAAGATGATGACAGATTTTAAAATATTCCTTGCCATCGGAGACATAATCTACTTTGAAAAACAGGACGTATGTAAAACATCCAAAGAACATATTTATAAATAATATCATTACAAGAACCAATCAATGTAGTGGGTCTAAATCCCAGTCCACAATCCAGGTACACAGAACACACTGAATTTCTTCATAATCTTTAAATAAACTAAATCCAAGTCCAAATACCCAGCCTCCTAGGTTTTCCCTGCTTCCAGAATGCACAAAGGCTGTGTGTGCTAGAGCACCAAGGGGAGCGAGGAAGCCTCTTGCCCCCAGTCCTGGCTCATCCATCTAATCACTGCTGAGGTCTGGCTGAGATCATCCTTTCACAGGGACGAGGGAGTCTTTGACAAAGCTGTGAGGCCCCACGCCCAAGGTGAAGCCTCCCTGTGTGAACCATGCAGACGTCTTCTTCAAGAAAATTCTCCACTCACTCAGAGCTCATTTCCAGGGAGGAATGCCAGGGAACACATCCGCTGGGACCCACCAACCTGTCTCCCCTTCCTCATGGGGGAAGATGTTCTCTCTCTCGCCTTCCCTTTTCCTCTCTCTCCTTCTCTCCACTTATCTTTTTTCTTGGACACTTAGCATTATCTCAATTACAATTATACAACTATTATATGGTGCAACAAAAACTAACAATTAGATGATACTTATTAAGTGTCAGGCACTATTCTAGTGCTTTATTACTTTACTCATCTAATCGTTATACAACTTTCTGAGAAAGCACTATTATCCCCATTTCGTAGCTGAAGAAACTAAGGCTTGATGAAGTACTCTGTCCAAGGTCATATAACTGGTAAAACTAACTGATAGCTAATTTTGACCTTTGTACAGATAAGCAGAGCCACTGACGTCAAGAAGCTTCTATTTTCAACATACCCCTGTTTATCGAGTGCTGTGGAAGCTTCCTCATAAAATATGAACCACAGACAAAAAAAGGACATATATTTCCCCTTGTTTTTCTTCACCTGTAAATTAGAGTCAGCCATATCTTAAACACCATTCTCAAAACCTTACAGAGTAGGAGATTCCTTATGACAGTTTTTAAATTGAGAGTGGGTTTAGATTTGAATAACATTATCGGGCATAAAATGTTTGATTCAATGGTTCAAAAACAAGGAACATTTAACTTTCTGAACTTATTACTCAATTTTATCTGGATGCTGGACAGCTGGATAGTTATCCTGTGGTGATGAATTCCAGCAATATTCATTTGTGGTTTTAGAGGAAGCAAGGTCAGAATATTTAGATCGAAGGTTTTTCAGATCCACCCTCCACAGGAAATTTCAAATAACACTCAAGTGAAAAACAACCTCCTGGACTCCCAAAAGGTACTAATTTGAGAGCTCCTGACCTTCTGGGATAGAGGAAGACTAGAAGTAATGACAGCTCTCTCTCTCTCCTCTCCCCCTTCTCTCTCTCTCCTCTTTCATTTAAAATAATATACTCTTAATACTTATTTTCATAAAGGTGTATTTCTGGGAATCTGACATCTGTTCCCATCTAAAAGAACACTGAAAAACTCAAGACTTATTTTCCCCTTACAACTCATTTAACATGATGAAATGTGAAAATGATATAAATTTCTTGTGTCATATTTTTCTTATTCCTGATAGTAACTATTAAGAAGGAGCCTTCACAAGAGAAAGAAATAAACGGCATCCAAATTGGAAATGAAGAAGTTAAATTGTCACTCTTTGCAGATGACGTGATGCTATATATAGAAAACCTAAAGACTCCACCAAAAAGCTATTAGAAACAATCAACGAATACAGTAAAGTTGCCGGCTACAAAATCAACGTACTAAAGTCCATTGCATTCCTATATACTAACAATCAAATCTCAGAAAAGAAAAAAAAAATTCCTTTTGCAATTGCCGCAAAAAGAATAAAATACCTAGGAATAAAGTTAACCAAGGATGTGAAAGACCTATATGCTGAAAACTATAAGACATTTTTAAAAGAAATTGAAGAAGACACAAAGAAATGGAAAGACATTCCATGCTCATGGATTGAAAGAATCAACATAGTTAAAATGGCCATATTACCCAAAGCAATATACAGATTTAAAGCAATCCCCATCAAAATCCCAATGGCATTTTTTAAAGAAATAGAACAAAAAATCATCAGATTTGTTTGGAACCACAAAAGACCCCAAATAGACAAAATAATCTTAAGAAACCAGAACAGTGCTGGAAGTATCACACTCCCTGACTTTAGCTTGTATTACAGGGCAACAATAATCAAAACAGCATGGTATTGACATAAAAAAAGACACATAGACCAATGGAATAGAACTGAGAACCAAGAAATAAAACCACATAACTATGGACAGATAATTTTTGACAAAGAAGCAAAAGACACAGAATGGAGAAAAGACATCCTCTTCAATAAATGGTGCTGGGAGAATTGGAAAGCCACATGCAAAAGAATGAAACTGGACTGCTATATGTCACCATGCACCAAAATTAATTCAAAATGGATCAAAGACTTAAGCATAAGACCTGAAACAACAAACTGCATAGAAGAAAATATAGGTACTAAACTTATGGACCTTGGGTTCAAAGAGCATTTTATGAATTTCATTCCAAAGGCAAGGGAAGTAAAAGCTGAAATAAATGAATGGGACTACATCAAACTTAATAGCTTCTGCACAGCAGAAGAAACATTCGACAAAATAAAGAGGCAACCAATAGAATGGGAGAAGATTTTTGCAAACAGTGCCTCCGATAAAGGGCTAATATCCAAAATATACAAGGAACTCATGCAACTCAACAACAAAAAAACAAACACCCAATTGAAAAATGGGCAGAGGACCTGAAGAGACATTTCTTCAAAGAGGACATACAAATGGCAAATAGACATATGAAAAAATGCTCAACATCACTAATTATCAGAGAAATGCAAATAAAAACCACAATGAGATATCACCTCATCCCAGTTAGAATGGCTATCATCAACAAGACAAATAGTAACAAGTGTTGGAGAGGCTGTGGAGAAAAAAGAAACCTCACACACTGTTGGTGGGAATGCAGACTGGTGCAGCTGCTATGGAAGGCAGTGTGGAGGTTCCTCAAAAAATTACGAATAGAATTACCGTATGACCCAGCAATCCCTCTCCTGGTTATCTACCCCCCAAAATCTGAAAACATTTATCCATAAAGACAAGTGTGCTCCAATGTTCATTGCAGCTTTATTTACGGCGGCCAAGACATGGAAACAACCAAAATGACCTTCGATAGATGATTGGATAAAGAAGTTGTGGTATATATACACAATGGAATACTATTTGGCGGTAAGAAAAGATGAAATAGGACCATTTGTGACACCATGGATGGATCTTGAGATTATAATGCTAAGCGAAATAAGTTAGACAAAAAAAGGAAAGAACCATATGATTTCACTGATATGTGGTATATAAACCAAAAACAACAAAAGAACGAGACAGACAAATGAGAAACAAAAACTGATAGACACAGACAATAGTTTAGTGGTTACCAGAGGGTAAGGGGGGTGGGGTGTGGGAGATGAGGGTAAAGGGGATCAAATATATGGTGATGAAGAAGAACTGATTCTGGGTGGTGAACACAAATGGGATTTATAGATGATGTAATACAGAATTGTACACCTGAAATCAACCTGGCAGTCAGAGCACCACCTCACATTTGAGCAGCAAGTGCTGTAGTAAGCAAAGAGCCTTAGGGTAAACATGTAGTTAACTCTGCAAAATGCTACTCAAAGGGGTCGCCAGCAGGGAATTTAGATAAATCAGCATTCAGTTCAGCAACCAAGTCCTCATGTTCATCAGCTTACCATGTCTTCCAAGGTGTCATCTCTGCTCTAGCACAAGGTTGCAGAGGACTCATTCAGGATGAAGTCGTGTCCCTCAGCATTTTGGGCTGGGACATTGTCTTCTCTCAAATCGTCAGGTCCCATGCCATCGGCATTGTCATATCTTGGATGACTGTGTCCTGTACCATCGTGGTCTGGGGCGCAGGTAGAGGCAGTGATCCCAGAGAGGGGTGGCTCTCCCAGGTAGCCCACCCAGGAGGGGAACCGAGGGGCCAAAGGGTCTAACAGGATCACATAGATTTGGGATACCCTGATTAAGGTTTGCCTGCACCATCAGCAGCATCTAGTGGTATCACATTCTCAGTAACTTTTGGACATCCTTGGGGGTACACCTCACAAATGACTGGGTGGTGCTCTCTTCTGAGGCATAGGAGTTCTCTGTCCATAAATAGTAAACGTTGGAGGCACATGTATAGCCTTGATTTAAAGAAAATTTAGTTATATGCTCCTGACAATCTACTGTTTGACCCTGTATTACCAGAGATGGGCCTGAACTGCATAAGCCTATCAGCCAATTAAGATTGAAATTAGGGCAAATAATGGCCACTGCCCGGAGGTCAGAATGACAGTGACTCTTTGGTCAGGGCAGGTGGCCTTTAAGCCTTTGTGCCATTGGCCCCACTTAAGGTAGAGGGCTTGACTCACATGGCTAATATCCACACCAGGTGGCATTTTGGGCTCAGCCTCTCTTTGTCTGACTTCTAACATGTACCTTCTCCCATCCAGGGGTGCAATTGCAGGTCAGTGGTGTGTGGTTCCAGAAACTTTCTAGTGTTACCTCTCCAGGGTCAAGGAGAAGCTCCACAACCCAGATGGCACAAAAGGCACAGAGTAAGCCAACTGTAGTGAGCATCTGCCTTTTATAGTTTCGCGCCTGCCGCCTGCTGACTGCTTCATGTGAACATTTGTTACAGGGCTGCTGTGAGCAGCAGCTCATTTGTGGTTTCCTTTAAAGTGGGGTAGAACCAATTGTTGTAATATCACCTTGATGCCATCTTCTAATGTTGCTGATGTCAGCCAACCTGAGGGGGACCCTTTAAGAGATTTACGCTGCTCCTTTGGTGGGTTTGGGTACAGTTATCTCCACTTCCTATGAGAGGATGGTTAGGAAAAATGAGCCATCCACTAACGCCCCTATACATTGGAATTTCAGCTGGAATTTGCATATCAAGCAGCTAAGTGTGGTCCAGTAGCAGCATAGTGGGTCTGTGTTCTTCTAATGGGCCAGCACTGTCTATGACGGGGGAGTCATAGCTAATCACCAATTGAATCGCCAATGAATATTGGAAGGCAAGATGATGGACATTTTAAATCTGTAAGGGGACTCAAAATTCTTGGGACAATGTAAATAACATTGTCCTGTAAGATGAAGGCATTAGATTCCCCCATAACAATCATAGGCACCACGGCCAGGCGAGCCCAGTTGGTGTGAGGAGAGTGATGGCCATGTGGCCTAGAGTTTTAAGTAGTAAGTGCTCTGGCAGCAAAGAAGCCCATTTAGAAGGCCATTTACCTCCCTATAACTTAAGGAGCCAGGATTTTAGAAGACCACTGAGGCGTTCAATAATACCAGCGCCCTTTGGCCTCTACGGGAGGTGAAAGTCCCATTGGGTGCCCTGTTGGACAGCCTGGTTCTGTGTTGAATGGGCAGTAAAATGAGATTCTTCATATGAGTCTACAATGTCAGGGGGCAGGATATACTTGGAAAAGAAGGCAATCTCTTGCTCCACAGAGGTGTTCCTGATGTGTGTAGCAAGGAGTAGGCCAATGAAAGCACTCACATAGGTAATAGCAAAGCATGTAGTGCCCATACCAGTAGACAGAGGAAGGGCCCTATGACATCAACCTGCCAGTGGCTAAAAGGGCGGTCGCCTCACTTAACTGAAACATGACAGGGCAGTTTCCAGTGTTTGGTTTGAGAGCATAATTTGCAATTCAAAACAATGTGTTTTGCAAGGACTGCAGTAAGTAGTAAGGACTGCACCCGTGTTGGGCCCCAGCCAGTGTGCCAACAGCTCCCCTAAGACGGGAAGACATATAGGACCATTCAGCCAGGGCATAAGTAAGAAAGGGCAGAATGGTGGAATCAGGATTGATTGGCGGGGGAATTGCTGTTTTGTGGTCATGGGTGGTGGAGCTCATGGTTTTGTTAATTAAACGTAGGTGATTAAGAGTCCCCAGTGGGTGGTGACCTGGATTCCAGCAAGGGCATCTGCCTTGTGTTTAAAGAGTCCCTGGTATGGTAGCATTTGTGTGTGCTGAAACATGGCTGCCTTAATTGTGACTGGTGCCTGGGCAAAGTCCCTCCAAATTGGAGTACTCAAAATGGGATACACTTGAATGTGAAAATTGTCCTGCTGTTATTGGCCCAACCGAACAGCTATTCACCCATGAGTCAGTAAAAATATGGACAAGATGCTTGTCATGGACAATGACGCTCTGCATAGCCATTGGTAGCACCATAAGCTCAGCAAGCTGAGCAGACCCCAACTTGCTGTCTTTGATAAGCATGGTGCTGCTGGCTGGCTGGTACACTGCCGCTCTCCAACAGGCTCCACCCTGGACAGTGGTGGAGTACACAGACTGAGAAGCACGCAGACTCTTTCTTGCCCAGTTACCTCTTCCTAGGGGCTACCCCAGGTCACTAGAGGCTTAGGCAGTGGCAGAATCATCATCAGTGGGCAGGAGGCCGAGGAGCAGTTGGAAGCCATATTCTCCTGTGATTTGGAAAGAACTGCCATGTCAGGGCTCGCCCATTCCCAAAGGAATCTTTCCATTTTAACAAGGAGGTGGTCATGCCATGCCAAGTTACTGTTAGGAGGTATCCCTTACCCATGACATACTAGGAATGTGGGTACACAAGAGAACAGGCTCCGTTCCCGTGAAGACCTCTGTTTCTAACAAATCCCAACAAATGGCCAGAATTTGACATTCTAAGGGCATATAATGAGTGGCTGTGGAGGGCAGCTGTCCGGTCCAGAAGCCCTTAGGCAATCAGGAGGAGCCATGTTTAGTTCATAGGCTCCAGGGTGCATTGTCCATGGTGGAGAGTCCCTCAACCTGGCAAAAGGAACCAGGGGGAACCAGGAGACTGGCTTGATGAATTGACCTTTGTGCTAACTGCAAAGCTTATTGTTGAGCTTTTGCCCAGTGAAATGTGGAGGATTTGTGTGTGACTGTGAAAAGCATCTAAGAAGGATGGTAAGTGTGGTAGGTGTTGCCACCATAATGTGAAGAGGAACATTTTGGGTTTGCCATAGTGTGGTTGGTGGCTAAACAGTTAACAGTAGATGTGTGTGGCCTTGTAAGCTGAATTTCCCAGCCTTTAGAGGGCCAATTGATATCCAGAAATTTAATAGTTGTGTCTGGCTCTTAAATTTTATGTGGGGCAATACACCTCTAAGTTGTAGATGGATCACCAGCTGTATTAGGGCTTCACATGCCACATTGTCTGAGGGACCCTGGATTAGGATGTTAGTGCCAATAGTGCAGGGGGACATTGTAAGAGCATCCAGGTCTTGCCCTCAAAGAGTATGAACAATAGCTTGGCTATTAAGAAGGCTACTAGGTTGTTCCTAAGTGACACTAAATGGAAGTTGAATGCCTCCTAACACCCTGTTATGCCTTGTAAATTAAGAGTACCCCTTGCTTGTTTGGAGGGGTTCCTGGGAAGCACTGTAATTTAGACTTCAGTGTCAATAAGAGCCATAAAATTTTTGTTCGTTGTTTGTGTCTTAATGGATAATTAAAGAAGTATGCAGGCATTCGTCCTGGGGGACTGCTGGTCCCTCGAGCAGGGGCCTTGGAGGCTCTAAAAAATCAGGGTTCAAGACCCAGGATCCCATTGCCTCAGGCTGGGGCATTCTGAGAATTGACAGTATTCACCCACAGAAAGGGGCTGGTGTTCCCTTGAAGAGTTCATGGTGCCTGAGCAAAGGTTTCTAACTATGTTTGGCTGTCCCAAGATTAAATCGTTAGGGACCCTTGGTCTTCCAAGCTGCCAATACAGGGAAGCCTGTTAGTCATCTCATGATAGAGGGAGCAGGGACAAGGCGCCAACCCTTGGTGGGGACCAATATGGGGCCTGGGATTTCCCGTATCTCCTAGGGTTCCTCTATGGGTTCCTGGCTGAGGGATCAGCAGGGCCTATTGGCCTTTACCAGCAAACATGATTTGAGCTTCAGGAAAATTTTTTTTCATGTCTAGCTACAGCATCGATGTTGTCTAATGTCTGTAGTACTGTATCTGACATTTCTATGAATTGCAAGTGTGTGGACTTCTAATTAAGGGGAGCACCCTTTAAGAAGAACTGCTCAGATTCTGACCCCTAAGGTGCCTCCTTTGTGTTGGAAATGGTTGGGGGATCTGCAGAAGCAAAGTGTTCAACAAAATAATATGTCTGTGGAACCACCCCAATTTTACATAAGAGGAGGCACAGTTTATTTAGGGTTTCCACTTGCAGCGAGCCTTAGCTGTAATAACTGCACTGGATGGATGATTGCATGAATTCCACCGCCCTGACTTCAAGTTAGCTGATCTTTTCTTCCCCTTGATCTAGTCTGATGTTGAACTGCTCTATTGAAGTTTTCGGTTCGGGTACTATATTCTTCAGCTGTGTGATTTCTGTTAGATACTTTCTTATATTTCCTATCTATTTTTAGAAATTCTCACTTTTTGCACACATTGTTTTTTAGACCTCGGTGAGCATCTTTCTGACCATTATTTTGAACTCTATCAGGTAAATCACTTATCTCCATTTCATTAGTTATGTTTCCGGAGTGGTATATTGGTCTCATATTTGGAACATATTCCTGTATTTCTTAATTTTTCTTGACTCTCTGTGTTGATTTCTATGTATCAAACACCCACCTCTCCCAGGCTTGACAGAGTGGTCTCCTGTAGGAGAATAATCTTATCATTCAGCCCAGCCACAGCTCTTGATCGTCTCTCAAACCTTTGTGATTGTCCAAGCAGCCTATTTTATTTTTAGTGGCTACTAGTAGTTGATGCTATGCCAAGATCTGTCAGTGTCCCAAAGAGGAGGATTTCAGCCAGCACTTAAATGGAGGCTCATTAGAAACCAGACTCTCAGGGAGCAGCTCTAAAATAAGCAAATAGATCTTTTAGGGAAAGACTGGGAGATGGGCATTTCTGTTTGCTGCTTCTACACTGAGTCATGGGAAGGAAAGCTATGTGGAATCCTTGTGAGCCCATTAGGTACTATTTCTTTGTTTGCTGTGGTCTTCTGGGTCTTACAGACTTAGATCCATTGGATTTTACAACTAGGAGTTTTGGGTGCTGTCCCTCAGATGGCAGTAGTAAAAATTGGGGTTCTAGATGTTGGGTCGAAACCCTTTGTTACTCAGGGAGAAGCTGGGAGTTGTGAGTACCCTCCATACTGTATGTCACTATATTGGGAATGGGGTTTATGGGTCTCAGCATTTTCTACCCGTTTCAATGTGGATTGTTTTCTTGTTCACCCAGTGTACAGGAGTCACCTAGTTTCTGGAATTCTTTCAGAGTAAATAGTTCCCTGTGAAATAGTGTAGCTATAGATTTGGTGTGTCCATGGGAGGAGGTAAGTGAGTGCAGGGGCCGCCTCTATTGCCATCTTGGATAAGAATTTTCAGTTCTGAGTCCTAGCCATGAATATCCATCATATCTGGATTTTGGTCATCTACTCCTAGATTAAACTGTGACCTAGAGGCTGAAAAGCTGAGCAGAGATTACAGTAAATTCATGGTGTTTAGGGGGAGACAATTATTGCAGTTCAGAGTTTTCCTGAAAGTATTGGTGTTGGTAAACACCCAAGGATTGCAGCTAGAACTCCTGAAAGATTATACCTTACGAGGATGTTCAAAACAAAAAAATAGATCAGCCCTTACAAAAAACAAAACCATGCTTTAAGTCATCTAAATCCCTGGATTGCATTGGGGTCATATACTCCTGCCTAACTGCTTCACAGAAGCAAATATAAACCATTTCTGAAGGAAGATAAATTATCTTTGCAATTTTTTCAGTACTGTTCTGACATTCAATAAAAAATTATAATGCAAACTTGGAGATGAGACCATCAAAAACCAAGAAAACATCAAACAATAGAAACAGACCCACAGGTAATACAGATATTGCAATTAAACAGGGGCTTTAAAATAATGACAAACTTAAATTTTTAAATTGATAATTAGATGGGGAACCTTAGTTGAGAACTGGAAGTTATACAAAGAATCAAATGTATACTCTAGAGCTAAAAAAAAATACAATAACAGAAATTGAAATCTCGATAGGTTTAACAGCAGCTTAGACAACAATAAAATGTGCATTAGTGAACTAATAATATACATGCTAGGTGAGAATCGTCACAAACTGGAGTTTCTGAAATTTTATCCTATTTATAAGCTAGTAAGTTACACTGCCACACATTTATTCATGTTTGAAGAAAACATGAGATTCCTGGGTCAGAGACAAAGGTCTTTACTATTCAAGGCTGCACACTCATATATTCATGTATTGTGCATGATTGTTTTTGCAGTACAACAACAGAGTTGAGTAGTTGCAACAGAGACTCTAGGGCCCACAAGCTGAAAATATTTACTATACTGGGTTAGAGGTTGAATTGGACACCTCTAAAGTGCCCACTGTTAGATAGGCTTGAAAGGAGGAAATACACAAATGGATTTGGCTGTATTCACCCAGGTTAAGAGGCAGGAATCTGCAGATAGCCTTTCTCATTAATTTTTCCTCATAAACAATGGATAACACCTTCATTAACAGGTTACTTTTCCCCAATGTATGGGAAGGTAACAGAGGCTGTATATATTCCCTTTTGCCTGGGTGCTTTTTACAGCCTGCTATTTGAGTATTGAGTAGAAGCTGCATGTAACTCTGGTGCTTACCTTATTTTGATGTACAGATCCAGTTATTAAGGATGCTGTATATGGATCTAAGTGGTATGCTTAATACCAAGAAGTTGGTGTATCCCAAACTGTCTAGCTAATTAATGAAACTATTGACAGGGGCATCTGCTATAATTGCACAGAGGCCTGGATAGGATACCAACAGAGAAAAATCCAAAGCTTCTCTCTGATTTCTCTAACAACCCAGATCACTTCTTACGGGAGGTAGGTCGTTCTGGTCTAGGGAGGGGGATTGATTGAGAAGATAAGGAAGATGCCATGGAATTGACAAGGGAATAAAAGTGCAGTACTCTGACCAAGGCATGAGAATGATAAGTTAACTGTTCTTGAGAAGCTGATGGACAACACAAGGCATATACAATTCCCATGATTTTGTTTGCCAGTTATGGCTGTACTTCCTCTAGATTATTCCATGAGACCAAGCAAGCCACAGTTAGGAAAAATCTTGGTGGTAGAAACTCCTTGAAATTTTGAGTCTGTAGTTTGCTTTTATTTGAAGAGCTAAGGATTACGAAACTTTTATTCTGTAGAGCAAAATTAATGTAATTCTTATTCTTTAATATCCAGGAAATATTCTATTATTGTAGTCTCCAAATTTTATTTTGGGCAAACCCTTTCTTTTGACAAAATTTAATAGGTCCTCTACATAATAGTAGTTAACAATTATTTAAAGCTTACCACATGTGAAACCATGTACAAAGTATTTGACATGTTATCTCATTTAATCTCACACTAATCCTGAGATGCAGGTAATATTATCCCAATTATTATCCCAATTTTGCAGATGAAGAAATTGAAGCAAAAGGGTTAATTAACTTGTCAAAGACAATAGAAAAGAGTTGGTCCAGTTGGGGCCTGCAGTTTCAGCTACTCAGCCATGCTCACTGTGAAAAAACAATAATGGAGAAAAAGTACACAGGCCAGAGAGTCACAGTGCCTGGTTCCATCAGGGAGTTTGTGACCCAGCTCAGGGGATTTAACCTCTCCGTGTGTCACTTTCTTTTTTAGAAAAAACTCAGGTGATTATTTTTCTTATCCACTTCCAGAGGTGCCATAGTGGCACCTGACGTGATGTACGTGAAAGTACTTTTGACATGCTTGGAGACTAGGTAGCACACAGACATCGCTGTCATTGGGAATCACATACAGCCCTAACAGAGGACATTTTAGGATGCTTTCTATATGCTGAAGGTCATGTTACCTCAGTTCTTCCCTTTAAAAGGACAAGCAGGACTCTGTGACACCATTTCAACAACTCTTCATACCACAGTGTATGAGTATACCGTATACAGGAAATCCTCCATTTCTGTAGTTTGCGTTTCTCCAGCCTGCGTGGCCACAGACGGGTCAAAGGTGAGGCAAAGCGTGAGTGCACTGACATTAATTCCTCTTACTGAAACCTTGTTTGATTGATGGCTCCCCCCCGCCACACACACACACACACACACACACACACACACACACACACTGATCTACCCAGTATAGTGCACATAACAGCATCACTCTAAGTAAGAATTCTTCAGAATGGATGCTCCTCAATCACAAAAGATCCACATACTCTTGTAACATTTGTTTGTAGGATTGATTATCAAATAGCAACATCTAATGTTTACTAAGTATGACCATGAGTCAGGCAGTGTTTTGTTTTAAGTGCTATAGACTTAACAGTACTTGAAATGGATACAATTATTATCCTCATTTCATAGGTGGAGCAAATTAAGCACAGGGAAAATTAAGAAACTTGTCCAACGTTACGTAGTAAGAAGTAGCCCTGGTCTGGGGTCCAAGTCATTCTACCGCTTATTTTGTAGGTTTTGGAAACTCTGAATCTGAGATTCCTGTGGGATCAATGAATAACCATTCATTCACTCTACACACATTTACTGAGTGGCCAAGATTTTATACTAAAAACTAGAGACAATGCTAATTATTAGGGATTGAAATATGAAAGTGATATAGTTTCTGCCCTCAAGGACTGTAGAGTCCAATGAAGGGGAACATAAATAAATAGATGATTATAAATATAAGTAATGTGATAGAAATACGTTGGATGGCCTAAAAAGGACAACATACATATACTGGACTCATCAGAGAAGGCTGAAAGAATGTGTACCTCACCTGAGCCTTTGAGTCGAGAAAGAGTGGTTAGCAGGGCAAGCAATGGAAGGGTGTTCCAGGCGGGAGGAGTAACAAGGATGAGAGAGATGAGAGAGCATAGGGAATGTGCAGGGCAACCTTGTCTGGGATGGTTAAATCACAGGGGTGGGTCACAGAACAGAGGGAGAATGGCAATAGGTGGGACCGGAGAGGTCGGCAGGGGTTAGGTCATGGAGGGCCTCATACATGAAATCGTGGAGAGTTAGACTGCATCATATAGGTAAGGGAGAGCTGTGTTTAAGGAGACAAACATGTTAGGGGGAAAATTACTCGGGTTACATTCTGAAGGATGTGGGAATGGGTACAGGGTAGGCAGATGGAGACTCAGACAGTAAAAGATCACTGAGGTAATACAGCTAAAAGTGATGTGTCAGCCAGTGCAGTACAAGGGAGAAAGGGAGGAAAGGAAAACATTTAGGATTTCTCAACCTCAGCGCTCCTGACATTTTAAGCTCGATATCTCTGTTGTGAGGGGCTGTCCTGAACTCAATATTGGAAAGAAGGCCAGATGCTTTGGGTAAATAGTCTGTTTAGCAGCATCCTGGGCCGCTACCCATCAGATGCCAGCAGCAAGCCTCCTTCCAGTCGTGACAACCAAATATTTCTCCAGGCAGACCAGATGTCTCCTGTGGGAAAAACTGCCCCCAGTTAAGATCCACTGGTTTAGATATGGTAGTATTTAAACAGAACAACTGTACTTGAATGTTAGAAGAAAGTGTAAAGTGAGAGAGAGAAAGGTCAAGGTTAACGTCAGAGTTTCTACAATGACAAACTCATAGGAAGAAAGAGAACAGGTTTGATTCTGGACACATTAGAGATACTTGTGGGACATCCTAATGGAGAGGCCAGGAGGCAGTTGGATAGGTGGGGCTGTGCTCAGAGGAGAGATCTAAGTTGGAGATACAGATTTGGGAATTATCTGCATACAGGTGGGAAGTAACACCATGGGAGTAAGTGAGCTCACCCAGGGAGTTTCTTGGAGTGAGAAGAGCACCAGGCAGGAAGTCTGGAGAGAACCAAGAGTTAACGGTGATAGAGGATTATTACATCACCATTCTAACTCTCTGCAGTGAAAGGGAAGATAAAAACAGAAGCATGTAGCCCTATGTCCTTGTAGTCAGTAATGATTTTAGTATCTTCTATGAGCCAAGTGCAAGCCATCAATGAAAAAAGAAAAAATGTGAGGGGAATCAGGAAAAGTTGCATGAGATGGTTAGTTTTCTTATTACACAGTCTTAAATGCATCATTTGCTGAATTTATTTCCTCTCTATGCTTTCAGTGCGAAACTAAACAAAATCAAAACACCTTAAAGAGCCTCACAGGTCTGTTAGGGTGAATGAACACCTCGAAATGCAGGGCTGCACTGGAAAACCCATCACACGTTTATTAGCAGTGTTGTTTCACTACATTGCCATCAATGTTCAAAAACAGTACTGCAATTGAAGGCTCAGGGGGAAATACAGAAGCTTTCTACATAGAGATATGCTTTAGCTTTTGATAAGGTTCTACAGTGATAATTCTGGAAGAAAATAAAATGTCAGGAAGCAATGGACAAAAAAAGCTCATGGCACAGAAAGCAAACACAGTAACAGGAAATAGTATCACTTTTTGCAGAAAGTTCAGATGAAGTGGGAAGATAATTTCCTAACAGGTGACAACATTTCCATAGAGTCACAAAGCAAATTGCCTACAATGCCAATTACGGTGAAAAGTCTTAGACTTGGGCAATAGCTACCTGTCAAAAAGAAAGTCAATATTAGAAAGAAAGCCAGACGCTTTGGGTAAATAAGTGATTACCAGAATGTAAGTTAGAGACCCTTGTGAGAATACTAACTCTTCAGGCCAACAACGTATTTTGGAGGCTCACTTCCTAATAATGTTGTATGTCTTCCAAAGGGCCTGACAACCAAGCCGGCACACCTATTCAAAATGCAACTCTGACCCACTGCAGTTCCGTCTGTGCAGGGAAAGAAAGACAAACCAAAAGAAATTCTTAAAATAATGTCCCCATCTTACTCATTCATCAGAGGGCCTATTTACCATGTTTCTTTGCCACACAGGACCCTGCTTACACAGTTTCTATGGGGGGTGCTGAATGGCTTTTCCAGTTCCCATCTGTCAACCTTCTCTCTCCCACTCTTTGCCAACATTAGAAGTTAACAAATGGATCTAATTACCACAGTGGTTTGAGGCTTCTGAACTTTTCCCCCCTTCCAGCTGTAAAGATGTCCTCAGACTGAGCTTCACATTTAGAACTGCTGTCAAACTTTCACTTTAATGAGCACTTAAATTTAATGTCAAGCTGATGCCTGTAGAAGACCTTGATTAAATTTGCAAACAGTAGACTCTAGCCCAACCA
Source organism: Rhinolophus ferrumequinum (assembly GCF_004115265.2). Lineage (NCBI taxonomy): Eukaryota > Metazoa > Chordata > Mammalia > Chiroptera > Rhinolophidae > Rhinolophus > Rhinolophus ferrumequinum. The sequence goes on along the minus strand of NC_046286.1, from coordinate 24,369,530 downwards.
GAATTTGAGAGTTGTCTCATTTTGCTTTTCAAGCTTCAATCCCAGAAGTTTTGTTTTCTTCTTTGCAAAGAATTACAGAAGTTTGCTTGCAAAGACCCTTAATATCAGTTAGACAGCAAAGTTTAACAAGCAAAACACTGAATGCGTTTAGAGAGAGAAGAAATCCCTCAGCGTATTCAAATTCTATATGAATAAAGGTCTTTCCCATTGTTTTATTTGGCTCCCTCTCCTTCAAGATCTATAACTATTCACTTTTATGACTATAATGTTAAAAGCGGTCCTAAAAAGTTTACTTAAAAATCTTCCTAGTGTTCTTTTATGCACATTGCTGTTAGGAGTTTTGTACTCTCTAGGCGGAGTAAGAAACATTTTACAGAGAAGCAACATGAAAGAAATACGGTAGAATCTTCACTAACAGTGTCATTGCTTTAACCAGCTGCAAATTTCCAACCTAGTCTCTTTCCTCTGCTACTTCTTTTTCTGTCTGTGATAATCAGATAGCTTCTCCTCCTTGAAGAGGTAATAACAAACTGCAAGTCAAAAGACCTGGAAGACTCATATTCTTTTTCATTGGCGACTGTTATGAAAAGAGGCTGCTGGCTTTTAATTTTTCTTTGGGGTTCTTCCTACATCATCCAATTTAAATAGGTCTGCTTTCAAAGAAAACAAATAAAAGTTGTCAAGACCTGTGAAGCATGAAAAATAAATTGCCTTTCCCAACTCCGAAAAGCACCAGAAAGGCATTAATTTCTGTTGTCTTATATAAACCTCTAACCCCTATCCTCTAATCTATAGACTTCACAAAATATTTATATATTCTTGTGTATAATACATGACAGGAGATCAAACCTTATTACAAAGAAATTGAACTTGTAATACAACTAATATTTAAACAGTGTTATTGTGGAGTTTGACTAGAAACATATAAAACATTCAAGGAAGATGATCAATTCTTGGAGCTGCCACTGTAAAATAAATAGTCAGCTAAGACACATCTACTGTGCTGCTAATGGCTCTGTCCTTTATGCTGGTGGGAGCACAGGCTTCATAAAAGAAGGAGAACATGAGACAGTAGAAAAAGATAGCCTTGCAAAATATTGCCAGATAGAAAATATCCTGTCATAAGATTTCTTATTGAACTACAGCAGTGAGGCTGCTTCTAATATTTCACTTCTTTTTAATACAACAGAGACCTACATTTCTATGCTTGGCTTTCCAAAGCTAACTTAATTCTGTGGTTAAAACAACCCCATGCAGCACTTGTTCTTAATATTGAGAGAGAGAGAGAGAGAGAGAGAGAGAGAGAGAGAGAGAGAGAGAGAGAGAGAGAGAGAGAGAGAGGTGTGGTTTTGCAGTTCACGGATAAACTGGTAGGCCATCATCAGATTCCTGTTGAGAACTATATATGATAAAAGGAATAGCAAGCAGATGGTTTCAGAAGGGAGAGATTTATAGGGGTAATTTGTAATGGAATAAAACTATTTTCTGAACTAGGTAATAATAACTCACACAGACAAGTAAAGGTTCAGAGGGTATCTCACTAAATTATATATTACTAAATATTCCAAGAAACCTTTGCTCAGCAGCCTGAAATAAAAATCTGATCAGCTGACATTTTTAAGTTCCGACGATCTGATCCTGTTTAAATCCTTTTCACATTGCTGCAGTTTTTCACAGGATTTAAAATGTGGTACTTCCAACAGTCCAGTTTTCTGAATACAGTATTCTCTTTTCAATTTAGTTAATACCTGATTCAAGAGGATAAAGGGAAAATACTCCTCTTCACCAGGAAAAGAGGACTGAAACAGACTAATATTTTTTTTTTACATAATCTAAGGTAATAGGTGAGGAAGCGTTACATTCCAACCTGGGTCTGTCTTCTGAGAGCCCAAATCCTCTGGGTGGGTGAGCAGAGACCACAGGGAGGAAACCAGTGAGATAAGGGCCTCCAAGAGGACACTGCTCCGTGATACACAAAGTGCATGGCAAGGAGACTCAGACATTAATCTAGTATGTCTGAAATCATCCACAACATTTACCCAAACACAATGCTGGACCTAAAACGAAGGGGTTACTATAAGGGTCAGAGTATTTACTACTGAAGTTAATGAATTTACCAAACCTATTTGGCAACTCACAGCAATCACAGAAGTGGGAAGTTATGGTGTTGGAGGGTGGAATGAAGAAACGCTTCAGACTTTCCTTATGACCTTCTTGGATTAGGAATTGTCTGCTCTTCAGGAACCAACCCCGGAGTGAATGGAAAATGACAGCAGAGAAGAAGTTGCCATTATTTTACATAACAAAGCACTACTATTTGTTAATTAACTGGCTCCACCAATTCTGTTCCTCTTAATTCCTGAGTCACAATCATTTCAGCAGTGTTTGCTGACACTCAAAGGAGCAAAAATTGTCCTTGCTGATGTGGAACAACCAATGGCCAACTCAAAGAAAAAAAAAACAAGTTTAAAATCCCGATTGGTGATTTTACAGTGTGTTGGATATTCCAAAATACCTCTTTAAAAATTGAGATAATGTCTAATCTGTTATGACATTATATGACTCTTGCAATTACACACAGATACACTCATATACATTTTGATATTTATTAACAAAAATGGGCCAGAAAAGGGTTGGATCAAACTTATAAGGGTTAAAATAAGTTGTTTTCAGTTGTATTGTTTCTAGGGGGCTGTAACTAGTCTAGAAAGCTATTTTACTTCCTAAAACAGGACTTAAATCACACTATTTAAGTGATAGATTTCAAGAGAAATTCTTCTTCCCTTCTGTCAAAGCAAAATATGGTGGAGGTCTTTGTTTTTATCTGCAAGCCTGCTTTCCTAAGATGGATTTCCTAAGAACGTGGATGGATTGGGGTGGGATGGGAAGGAGGGAGAAGTTAGACAAAAAGATTAAAAAAGAAAAAGGCAAAACTGTTAAAAGTGAGGACTGAAAGCTAGTGAGGAAAAAGGATCACTAACTGCCCAAAAATCATTCACTGAAATAATCCTCTAGTCCCTCCATATCCACTCCCAGAGAGGAATTTAGAGAAGCCAGAGCAGATGACGCATCCTTTGTTTTCTGGACACTTGGTTTGGGTTGAGGAGTTTCTGGTTGGATGGATTCCTTCTTGATGTCTTTACCACCACTTAGAATCCTTTGGCTCTCAATAAAGAACTGATTAGGATGATTCAATGAAAAGCCACAATCATCGACCTGTACAGGAAAGTGAATGTGTTAATACACAGCAAAAGTATAAATAAAAGAGCTTCAACAATGGTCCCAGATTTCATTAAAAATCTACTTAACACCTGAAACATGGATCCTAGCAGTTCTCATTCATAGCACTCAATCCACTGCTTACATTTCATTCAGAGGGAGCTTCGCCACTACCTAAACATTAGTGACTCACGCATTTATATTTCCAACTCAAACCTCTGCACTTTGCTCCGGTTCCCTATCCAACATCTAGTTTCTACTCAGCATCGTGAATGGCTCAGAGGCATTTCCAAGCAAAATCCCTGGCACATTGTCAGACAGTAAATTATTTGCTGTTAAAAATGAAGCATCTTTAAACATTCCAGAACCAGAGGGGATGGATATAAACACAGACACAGTTTTGATACTGGCCCATGATACCACTGATACATTAGAGCTTATTTGTAAGTCTGGCATAAGTAATCCAATTTAGCATAATACAAACTCTGAAAAAGCACCTAATTTAATGTAATTTCTACATTCCAATCTTGGGCTTTTTCTGATCTTACTTTATATAGAAAATCTTTTTCTTTTTGTAATTTTCATTGTGGCTTAATGCAAACATGACCAGGTTCATAGTTTTATGCTATTTATTTTCTCAAATGCTATCACTAAACTTGAAATTAAATTTTGAATGTTCTTTCAAATTACCCCTTACCGTGTGCCTTTAGTACTCAGTGAGCCTTTGAAGGTATCAATACTTTCTTAATTTGAAGATTCAGCAAGCCCTACTTTTTCTACATTTTGATTCTAAATTTTACTAATGGTGAACAAAAACATAGTCCTTAATAGTAGCAAAAGTTATTTAATTCCTACTCGGTGCCAGACTTTGTTCTAGGTGGAATAAACACACACGCTCATCCAGATGTATACACCCGGTTAACTTCCATAGGAGCCCTCTGAAGGTAGATTACCAATATTTTCCCAGTTTTTCAGATGAAGCATCTGAGAAAGAGAGAAATTAAGTAACTTGCCCAAGATCACACTGACAGGGCTGGAGACGGCCTATGAATTAGCAGAGTCCATGCTCATAACCAGTAGAATATGCTGTGCTGCCTTGTTCTTGTGCCAAGGTCAACAATTTCATATTGCATTCATTCCTTAAAACTTGTAAACCTTTACTGTCTCGTGGTGCCTCCTGTTGGGGTGTGGCATAAGAACATAACACTCACAAGGAAGTTTCTCCTGAAATGTGACCCTCTTGCCTGAGTCCCTTTCTTCACATTCCACCAATTTGTCAGACTGAATTGATCACAACCTAATTCAAATCCCTGCCCTCCCTGCCTTCTGCAGTTGGACTTGACGACAAAAAGAATACCCATTTGCTTGAGTTAGTTACTCTGTTTTTTGTTGTTGTTGTTGTTGTTAGGGGGTATTCTCACTTCATATTTGTTTATAAACTGAAAAGCCATTACACTTCTTTTGGACGTCTGTCTTATAATTATCAACCTTTTTATGTCTCACTCTTTGTACTGAAATGACTTGCACACAGTAGATACCTAATGAACATTTGGTGCGTTGGGTCCAGAACTAACCAGTTATGCCAGTCATATATTTCACATGTTAATTGAAGACTTAGTATGTAGAAGGCCATGCTGTAAGCTAGAAGTTTTTCAGCATACAAGAATGCATTTGACTAAGACTAACTCTAAATAAATGTCCAGCCTAGTAAGTAATATACTTAAAAACCTCTGTAAAGAATGAAGAAATGGTAAGAGTCACAGATAAAGGCCTATTATACTCTAGAGAGAAATTCTGGCTGGGGAGATCAAGGAAGGCTTTGTGAGGGACGTGCTATAGGAGTGGAGTCTGGAAAGACGGAGAGAATAAAAGCCTAGATAATGACATCAAGGGCAATACAAGCAGCAGGACCCCATGAGCAAGGTAAAGAGGGCATGTCCCTGGAAAGCAAGTCGTTTAGGAGGCCTGGTGTGAAAGGCATATGAAGGGGATAAGAGGAAATGAGGTTGGAAAGACAGGCTGGGGCCAGACCTTGGAGAGCCTTGAAAACCAGGGTAAATAGTCTAGACCTAATTCTGTAGGCAACAGGGAGCCACTAAAAATCCTTAAGGAGGGACATGATGTGATTAGAGTAGATTAAAGCAGATTAGCAGGGGGTTAAAGGATTTGATGTTATGGTCCAGAATAAACCATCTTAACAGGTGAACCAATAAATAGAAACAAGGTCTTTTCTGGTTAATACTTGAGTACCCCAGGATTCTCTGATTCTCTCTAGTCAGTTGTTGATACATGTTGGGCTGATGGTGTTACAGCAACCTCAGGGTACAGCAGGTTGATAATATATAGAGTGATTTAAGAGTTATTACTCATGACTAAGAACAACTTTTTATCTGCTATTTTGCTACTCAATTTCAAAATGTTTCTGAATATTTTATGATACGTCTATAATTTTTATAAACAATGAAATCATTTGTGAACTTCTTTATTATATCCATTTTCATCCAATTCATTAAAAACTAGGCAATCTAATATAAAGTTTGCATTTTGCAGTGTTTGATGAAAAGTAAGTTTATTGCCTAGCACATTTCAATAAGAAGGTTTTATATTTTATAACTAGAGAATATTATATTGGAAAGAACTTGGGGATCCTTTAAATTGAACTTCCATGAACAGACTAGGAAACTGAGGCCTAAAGAGATTACATGGTTTATGCAAAGTCACAGAACTAGTAATTGGTTTTGTCTGAATTAGAATTCAGGCCTTCTAACTCAATCACTTGCTCTAAAATTTGTTTTTAGAGGTTTTTATGCAAAGTCTAACAAATGTACAATCATAGCATTATAAATGCTAGAGTTAAACCTGGCTCTAAAGATTATAAAAAGCATAGTGGTATTAGTTCATGCAAAAAGAATCTAGCACCATGTTCTGTAATTACATATTGGAGATTTTCTACACCTTGTTTCAAATTATTAAAATTTTCAGTACATCTGTCCAGAAAAGATGACTCTCTGGATTAAACTGAATTATTAGACTGTCATGTGGACAAGGAGAAATATGGTGATTTTTATATCGTGATCAGTTTCCTCATCAGTGAAATGGAGACAGTAACAGTGGCTATGCCATAGGGTTGCTATGGAGAGAACCCAAGAAACAGAAATGTAAAAATAATTATTGGTTCTCTGAAATCTAAAGTAAATGCTTTGGAAAGACTCAAGAAAGGCAAATCACTTAGAAAAAAAAGTTGAATTCCCAAAAGATAGGGAAAAAGATTATGTTTTTTGCATGTATCTTTAAGTCCTTTTTCACTTTAAAGAAACCCAAACTGAAATTTGGTGGTAATGTATTTTTGGGTATAGTTTAAGAAAAAAGATGGAATTGAATTAGAATCCCCAAACTATACTCAAATAACAAACAGTGCCCTTACATCAAAAGATTAGCAAATAAATGATATTTAAATATTTTAACTTTAAAATGTTTAAGGAATGCTTTTTTATGAATCCCCATTTTAATTAATATTCTCATTAACCAACTAACAGTGCCAAGCGTCTTGAAATGAGGGCCTGTACCACGGTTCTGTGTGATGTTATGTTTTTCAACTTTCTCCCTAAGGTCTACAATTGCTCTTTCTTAACTCATTTTGTTAAGATCCTTTCACTGAACTTATGGTCTATTAAATTGCTTGATAGCATGATGAAATTATGAAGTTTCCTTCTTTTCCCTGGATTGTGTTTTCTTCTAGGATAGGTTCTTTGTCTTTGGAGTGTTTCTTTCCCTTTTATTTTTAGCTGAAGGAAGTGTACAGCAGGTCCTGCAATAAGTCGTCTCATTACAATACTGATGAGATGCCAGAGGTTCGAACCTAAATATTGTTTATATCCATAAGCTTATGGTAAAATTGTTTCATTTAAACTTTCACATTTTGTTTAAAGTCACAGAACCTACTTACAACATTAAGGGAGGACTTATTATATATGGAAGTCATTCAGTTTCCTTTTATCTTGCTCAGGAAAATAAACTTGTTTGGGGTGGAAGGGCAGGAGCATACACCAAACAGAATGAAAACAGATTTTGCTTTAAATCAAATTACAAAAAGTAATAGAGAAATAGAGTACCCCTATTTCACTTATTTCTGCTTGGGAGTCAGTAGCTGTTTCCTTTATTCATTTAAAAACAAAGGTAAGAACATTCCATTTGCTTCATTCTACATTTGGAAATGGTGAGAATTTTCACAATTTTGCCTGCTGTAAATCTTCTGTTTCTTTACTTGCCTTTTTTCTTGTTTGGTTCTATTGATGATGTTTTTCTTTCTGGTTGATGATTATTTATTATGTTTCATACATTTTGTTAAGTATTGGAAGAGGGAAATTCTATAAAGCATTTTCATTCTGCCATGTTCACTTGGAATTCCCAAAGAATTGTAAAGGATCTGAAACAAGATCAGTATAGTTGGAGAAGAGGGGGATGGGGTAGAGAACTCCACAGGCTACATTAGAAATTTTGGATTTCGTCTTAAGAGTGATCGAGAAGCTTTTTAAGATTTTTTAAAAGCAGATGACTAAAATGGTCAGTTCCCACTATGTAAAGATCACTCTAGAAGCTGTATGGAGGAGGAAGAACTGAATGGTGCATGTGTTGTAGATGCTGGGGAATGAGTCAGGAAACTACTGCAGAAGTCCTCGTGAGAGATGATGGTGGCTGCTAGCCTAGTATTCTAACTGATATCTATAATAATGACCCTGAGTTAATATATAATAACAAAAATTTCATTGCATTTGGTATAGTCTGTTTAATATTGCAGGAAAATATGTGACAGATTTTAACAAGATTTCTGTAGAGATTTATATGGTGGGGAAAAAATATATACTCAGCTATTTGGAATGACTCAGTACCTAAAGAGGTCTACTTCTAAAGGAATTATTTTCAATTAAAATTCAGAGACTCCTGTTTTCATTTACACAGGGAGTATGCTGAAAGAAGAAAAATACTCTACAGTATAAAACATCGCTCCCTAAATATACTGAGGGAAACAGGTTTCTAGCAGGCCAGCTTTTGACATCTACTAAGTGAATCTCTCTCAAACATTTGCCTGGAATCAACATATTTTGCTCACAACGACCTTCGCGTGAACATAGTCTCATATTTCTGCCACAGCAAATGTAGGTTTTGAAGGAATGTAGGCAATATTGTTTTACCTATGGGATGTTTGGGTTTTAATCAAGAGGTTTTGCAATGACAGCTTATAATGAGGCAGCTGGTATTATCAAAAAAAGCCATATGGAACTATCAGACTGCTTCTGTAAATGGTATCAATTAACTGGGTTATTTTCAAAACTTTCATTAAAGTGAGTTTGATCATAGAGGCCTCAGGAAAATAAACATAGGGCTTTTTTTTAATCTTTTATTTTAGTGGGGAGGTATGAAGGCAGAAACCTAACAGTAAAAATAGATTGTTTTTAAATTAAATTAGAAAAAATAGTAAGTGGAGATACAAAAATCTATAATGAGACATCCAGTGAACACAAATAGCCTTTTTATTTCATTGATTTATATGCGGTTTAAGCTAGACTATTTCTATGTGTGGGAGGATTTAGACACATGTCTTTTCAATGTCTTTATTAATCTAAGGCAAGTTTTAAAAGTTGGCAATAATAGTAATACTCTAGTAGGGATGAATAATCAATAGGAGATACTACAAAAGCAGATTGGAGAACTAAAAATATACCGTTTAGTGGATATGTCACAAACTCAATGTTAAAATCTAATTTCCATATTTTTTAAAAAAGAAAGAAGTAGAATAACAGACCTCAATTTGTGAAAGTTCTGAGGCCCCTTCATAAAAAGGGTTCACAAATAATTAAGAACATAAAAAATTAAAATACTCAAGCAGAGTGAGCAAATTAAGGAATACAGTCTTCAAGGGAAAGAGTCACAGTAAAACTAGTGCTGAAAATACCAAACATCTGTGGCTTAACTGGTGAGATTCCTATTCTGATAAAACTACCGAGAATTTGTTGTTTTTTTACATTTTTCAATTATCGTTGGCATACAACATTATATTAGTTTTAGGTGTACAACAGTGATTAGACGTTTATATAACTTAAAACAAAGTGATCACCCCGATAAATCTGACAACATAGTTATTACCATATTATTAACTATATTCCCTATACTATAATTTATATCCCTTTGACTATTTTGTAACAACCAATTTGTACCTCTTTATCCTCTCTCCTTTTTTACCCACACCCCAACTCCCTTCCCATCGGGAGGCCATCAATTTGTTCTCTGTATCTATGTTTGTTTTGTTTATTTTGTTTTTCAGATTCTGCATATAAGTAAAATCATATGGTATCTGTCTTTCTCTAACTTACTTCACTTAGCATAATACCCTCTATGTCCATCTATGTTATTGCAAATGGCCAAGGTATCATTCTTTTTCATGGCTGAATAATATTCCATTGTATATATGTCCATTCCTCTATTGATGGACTCTCAGGTTATTTCCCTATCTTGGCTATTGTAAATTATGCTGAAACAAACATAAGGATGTACACATCCTTTTGAATTGGTGTCTGAGGACTTTTTGGATAAATACCCAGAAGGGGAATTGCTGGGTCATATGGTCATCTACTTTTAATTCTTTGAGGAACCTCCATACTGTTTTCTATAGTGGTTGTACCAATTGGCAATCCCAACAACAGTGCACAAGGCTTCCCTTTTCTCCACATCCTCACCAACATTTGTTTGTTAATTTATTGATGACAGCCTGACCAATGTGAGGTGATGTCTCACTGTGGTTTTCATTTGCATTTCCCTGGTAATTAGTGATATTGAACATCTTTGCATATGTCTATTGGCCATCTGTATGTCCTCTTTGGAAATGCAAATTCCTCTTTGGAGAAATGTATATTCAGGTACTCTTCCCATTTTTTAATCAGATTGTCTTTTTGGTGTTAAGTTGTATGAGTTCCTAATATATTTTGAATAATAACCCCTTATCAGATGTATCATTGGCGAGTATCTTCTCCTATTCGTTACATTTTTTCATTTTGTTGATGGTTTCCTTCACTGTGCAAAGACTCTTCAGTTTGATGTTGGTTCATTTATTTTTTCTTTTATTTCCTTTGCCCCAAAACACATATCCAAAAAAATATGTTGAAAACATACTGTCTATGTTTTCTTATGTTTTCTTCTATTAGGAGGTTTATGTTTTTGGATCTTACATTTAAGACTTTAATCCATTTTGAGTTTATTCTTGTATATGGTGTAAGAACACGGTCTAGTTTTTTTTTCTTTTGCATGACTGTCCAGTTTTCCCAACACCATTTACTGAAGAGACTGTCTTTACCTCATTTATATTCTTGCCTGATTGTCAAAGATTAATTGACCATATGCGTGGGTTTATTTCTGTGCTCTCTATTCTGTTCCTTTGGTCAGTGTGTCTGTTTTTATGCCAGAACAATTCTGTTTTGATTCCTGTAGCCTTGTAGTATAGTTTGATATCAGATAGAGTGATACCAGCAATTTTGTTCCTTCTTAAGATTGCTTTGGCTATTTGGGGTCTCTTATGGTTCTACAAAAATTTTAGAATTACTTGTTCTAGCTCTGTAAAAAATGCCATTGGTATTTTGATAGAGATTGCACTGAGTCTACAGATTGCTTTGGGCAGCATGGACATTTTCCCAATGTTAATTCTTCTTATCCATGAGCAGGGTATATGCTTCCATTTATTTGTATCTTCTTCAGTTTCTTTCTTTCATGTCTTATATTTTTCTGAGTATGGTTAAATTTACCCCTTGGTATTTTACCCTTTTTGATGTAACTGTAAATGGGATTTTCTTAAGTTCTCTTTCTGATAGTTCATTATTGGAGTATAAAAATGCAACCAATTTCTGAATATTAATTTTGTATCCGAGTACTTTACTGAACTTATTAGTTCTAAAAGATTTTTGGTGTAATCTTAAGGGTTCTCTATAAATACCATGAAGTCATCTGCAAATAATGTCAGTTTTACTTCTTCCTTTCTAATATGGATGCCTTTTATATGCTTCTTTTGTCTGATTGCCGGGGCCATGACTTCCAGTACTATGATGGTGCAAGTGGACATCCTTGTCATGTTCCTGATCTCAAAGAAAAAGCCTTCAGCTTTTCACTGCTGAGAATGATGTTAGCTGTAGGTTTGTCATATATGGCCTTTATTATGTACATTGAGATATGTTCCTGCTATCCCCACTTTGCTGAGTTTTTATCATAAATGGATGTTGGATTTCATCAAATGTTTCTTCTGCATCTATTCATCTGATATGATTTTGACCTATAATTTTCTTTTTTTATAGTGCCTTTGTCTGGTTTTGATATCAGGGTAGTGCTGGCCTCATAAAATGAGCTTAGAAGCCTCTACAATTTTTCAGAAGTTTGAGAAAGATAGGTCAAATTCTTCTTTGACCATTTGGCAAAATTCACCTGTGAAGTCCAGGATTTTTGTTTGTTTGGAACCTTTTGATTACTGATCAATTTTGTTAGCAGTTATTGGTCTGTTCAGATTTTCTGTTTCTCCCTGATTCAGTCCCGGAAGACTGTATGTTTCTAGGAATTTATTCATTTCTTCTAGGTTGTACAGTTTATTGACATATAATTGTTCATATTATTTTCTTACAATTCTTTGTATTCCTGTGGTATTGGTTGTCACTTCTTTCACTTCTGATTTTATCTGGGAACTCTCTCTTTCTTGATGAGTACGGCTAACGGTTTATCAATTTTGTTTACATTTTCATATAAACAGCTCTTGGCTTCATTGATCTTTTCTATTATGTTTTTTTTTAGACTCTATTTTGTTTATTTCCACTCTGATCATTATTATTTCCTTCTTTCCACTCATTTTGGGCTTTGTCATGCTTTTTCTAGTTCCTTTAGGTGCATGGTTAAATTGTCTATTTGAGGTTTTTCTTGCCTCTTAAGGTAGGCTTGTATTGCTATAAATTTCCCTCTTAGAAGTGCTTTGGCTGTGTCCCATAGATTTTGGGAAATTGTGTCTTCATTTGTCTAAAGGTATCTTTTGATTTCTTCCTTGATTTCATTATTGAAGCATTCATTATTTAGTAGCATATTGTTCAGCCTCCAAGTGTTTGTGTATTTTTCAGTTTTCTTTTTGTAATTGATTTCCAGTTTCATACCATTTTGATCAGGAAAAATGCTTGATATGATTTCAATCTTCTTAAATTTACTGAGACTTGTTTTGTGGCCAAACATGTGGTCTGTCCTGGAAAGTGTTGATTGATTCACTGCTTTTACTAAGTGTTTTACTTTGTCAGTGAGAATTTTTTTCTTTCCAATATTTTCTTATTCATATTTTTCATCATTTTAAAGAAGTCTCTAACATTTCTTATAATACAGGTTTGGTGGTGATGAACTCCTTTAGCTTTTTCTTGACTGGGAAGCTCTTTATCTGTCATTTGATTCTAAATAATAGCTTTCCTGGGTACAATAACCTTCGTTGTAGGTACTTGTTTTTCATAACTTTGACTATTTTATGCCATTCCCTTCTGGCCTGCAAAGTTTCTGTTGAAAAATCAGGTGACAGTCTGATAGGAGCTCCCTTATAGGTAACTAACTGCTTTTTTCTTGCTACTTTTAAGAATCTCTCTTTGTCTTTAACCTTTGGCATTTTAATTATGATGTGTCTTGGTGTGGGCCTTTTTGGGTTCATTTCTGTTGGGACTCTCTGTGTTTCCTGGATTTGTATGTCTCATCTCTTTTGTTTGACAGGTTAGGGAAGTTTGGGGTTCTTATTTCTTCAAATAGCTTTTCAATGCCTTGCTCTCTTTCTTTTTCTCCTGGTATGAATGAATGTTGATCCTATGATATGAATGTTGATACACTTGATGTTGTCCCAGAGTCCCTTAAACTACCCTCGTTTATTTTGATTTTTTTCTTTTTGCTTTTTGATTGGGTGGTTTCTACTACCTTGTCTTCCAGATCACTGATACAATCCTCTGCTTCATATCCTCTAATGCAGGTTTCATTTCAGTCACTGTAGTCTTCATTTCTGAGTTGTTCTTTTCTTTTTGTATCTCCATTTTTGTTTCCTATCTCTCTGTTGACATCCTCACTGAATTCATCTATTCTTCCCCTAAGTTCAATGAGCATCCTTAAAACCAATGTTTTGAACTCTGCATCTGGTAGACTGCTTATCTCCATTTTGTTTAGTTCTTTTCCTGGAGTTTTGTCCTCTTCTTTCATTTGGGACATGTTTCTTTGTCTCATCATTTTAGGTGGTTCCATGTATTAGGTAGATCTGCTAGTCTCCTGGTTTTGGCAGAGTGGCCTTATATAGTAGGTGTCCTATATGGTACAATCTTCCTGGTCACCCGACCTGGGTGCACCAGGGGTGTCCCTTGTGTGGGTTGTGTGTGCTCTCCTGATGCTGTTGAGCCTTGATCGCTGTTGGCACATCAGTGGCTGGGATTTACCCTCAGGCTAATTGGCTGTGAGGGCTGGCTGTCATTACAGTGGATGAGCTGTTGTGTAGGGGCTGACCCCAAGGAGCAGGAGTCTCTTTAGTGGGGCTGTACTGCCAACTAAGTTCACTTTGTCATTCATAGAGCTGGTTAGATGGTGCTCTGGTGTCATCTAAAGCTAGCCACCAAGTATGGTGGTTCTGGATACTCTTGGGAGGGGTTCTGGTGCAGGTCAAAGTCAGTCACTGCTTGTATTGGCTTGGGGCTGTTCGGTAGGAGACACAAAGTGTTCTGCAGTTGGTTGCTGTTTGTGCTGGGCTTGGAGGTGCTTAGGAGAGCTCAACAAAGGAACAATGGTGCCTGACAAGTACTTCCATCCCCTGATATAACTGTCCTGACCCTCAAGCCCGAAAGCTAGTCAATTTAGTTCCTCTGTTTACAACTCTGGTGCTTTTTATGCCGCTAACTCTACACTGGAGACCAGAGAGAGTGAGTGAGTTTGTGAGTGAGTGAATGAGTCTGTGTGTGGGTCCTGTAAAACCTACAGCACTTAAGTCTCCAGCAGCTCTCCTGGATGCAATCCCCACTGGTTTTCACAGCCAGATGTTATGGGGACTCCTCTTCCTGGCCCTGGGACCCCTTGTTCTTCATGGGGACCTCTGCAGACAAGATATCCCTCCTGATTTTTAATCACCATACCACGAGTGTGGGACCTGACCATTCTGCATCTCTGGCCCAGCTACCAATCTCGACATGGCTTCTTCAGTATGTCCTTAGTTATAGCACTTCTGTTCAGCTAGAATTCAGATGATTCTCAATGACTTGTTCTATAATTTAGGTGTAATTTTGATGTGGGAGGAGGTAAGCACAGCATTTACCCACTCTGCCATCTTGACCAGAAGTCTCTATTCTCAATTCTTTGTCTTTACATATTTTTAACATTTAGGTATAATAGAAAGAGGACTAGACCCACCAGATTTCTAGCTCCAGATCTCCTATTAACCAGTTGTGGAACCTTGGGCAAGTCACGTAGAATTGCTAGGCCTCAGATTTCATTGATTTCATTGTTGAACCATTTTTGTTTTTGTTTTGTTTTAATGTAAACTGTGAAGAATGGATCAAGAAGGATGGATCATGAATCTAGAAAAGAAAATGCTAATGACCTCAACAGTAGTTATTACAACTCGAGTACCAGATACTGTAGAACAGCACAATCCTGGTTAGGCTCTTAAGTTTTAGATTGAGCAACTACTCAACATCCTGTTTCAAATGAAAGTTCTATCCCTTATATGCAGTATCACTGTAGACAGTTTTCTCAGCTTCTCTAGGCTTTATTCATAAATGAGGACAAAAACAGTACCTCATGGTAGTACTGTTATGTGGATCAAAAGAGCTAATGTATCCAAAGTACTCTGTGCTGTGGCTGGCATGCATTAAGGGTTCTATAGAAGTTGGTGATGTCATCATTATTATTTTCATCATCATTGGTAATATTATAGGATGCGTTTTTCCTATGAAATAATTTATCAAGAAATTCTGCAATTTCATAACCACAATAGAAAAATTATTTCATGAAAACTAAAAAACATAAAAATTATTATAAAACTTAGCATCGCACGCTATAACTGATGATGAATTCAGTAACTGCAACATCTTTTGGGGAGGGTTATTGATCCCTTTGAAACTAGAACACCACAGACTCACACATAAAAAAATGCACATATGTATTCATAGAAGGAATATTTCAAGAGGCACATGGAGCCCCAAGTCCATTCTTGAATGTCTGTCCTTGGTTAGGAAGCCATGATCAGAATCAGTGGTTGCACACTGAGGACTGGTGGGCTGAATTTGACCTGAATTGTTGCATTGTTGACCTGTGCAGGGTCTTCAAACTTGTCAATGTGAAAGCCTCTACCCGGGTATGACTTATTCAGTGCTCCACAGTTCCTACTTACCATACTCTCTGGAGCAAATCTCTGCCAGATGCATTTCTGGGGGGTTATTTGCCTGACCTCTGTAGGCCTCTGAGTTTGTAACCCTTGTTTTACACCTTTCAGAATCTATGATAGCCGACCTTCTTGTACTAAGAAGGCTGGCAAGATGAAAACCAAACAGGTTTCCCTGACTCTCTTGCAGTTAAAGAGTCCACCACATAACCTAGATTCTGCCATACAGATAAATACAAGACTTGGGCAGTAGATTAGAGTAATATGAGGTGGCGGCCAAGTAAAAAGATCAGATTTCCTGCAAGGAAGATGGCAAAAGCCTTTGGTTCTTCTGGGCAGCTGTGGCAAAAGTTCTAGATCTACTCCTGAGGTTGGCTGCCTAAGGCCTGAGTGTCAAATCTGGCCCACTATCTGTTTTCATAAATAAAGTTGTACTGGAACACAGCCCTACCTGTTCATTTACATACTATGGCTGCTTTTGTATTACGACAGAAGAGCTGAGCCATTGTGACAGAGACCATATGGGCTGTAAGCCTAAAATTTTTACAATCTGGCACTTTACAGAAAAGTTTACCGACCCTTGTTCTCATCCCTAGATGTGGAGTGGTAGGTGGTAGCTGCAGTAAGGCTTTCTCATGATATAGCTTCACCTAGTAACAATATTCCTGGTCCTGGAACATGGAAGCTTAATTCTCCGGCCCTTCTATAAGTTTTATAAGCTACCCAGTACTTGCAATAAATCCCTTTCTGCTGAAAATAGCTGGAGTGATTTCTATTGCTGCAATTAAAAATCCTAAATGAAACAGAGTAACAAAAGACAAACAATTAGGTTATAAAGTTTAAAAATTTACTTACATTATGTGTCATCTCAAAGTATTTCTGACAGGCTACCTGGTAATGTGTCCCTTTTACTAAATCCAAAATCTAAAATGAATGGAAAAAAGAGAAAGAAGAATTACAAATTCAGTATCTTCTAAACCAGTGTAGCTCGTGGTTGTTGGCCATCTTCATTCCAGACAGGAAAAGCATTAAATCATGGAGCATGCTGTACCTCTGCAGCCTGGACAGTGTGGTAATTTTGGCATTATACAGTAGCCACTTAGGTCAGCATTAAACCACAGATGACAAGAGATAGTAAGTGATCTTTCTGACCTACCAACTGTGAATTTCAACAGCTTTACCTTAACAACAAGATGAAAACAGATCTGAGCATTATGACTTTGACAGTTGTCAGAACATCATATTGCAACCTCTCTTCTAAAATTGTAGATATAAATCTGGTAATCTAAATGGTTGGTGCATGAAGCAATCAAATATACTATTTAGATTTTTATTTTCCACATTACCAGTTTACACAGATACAGCATAAAATACAGCTGTGTGCCCATCAGGAAAATTCAATGTAAACCCTCTGGATGAGTATTTGTGAAGAGTGAATGCTTTTACCTTCAGTCAGATTTGTCCTTTCTTGAAATGAAGTTATTTCTAGTAAAGCTCAGCAGAATATGAGAGTGAATAGTCAATTCTGAACACCTATTAGGAATATCATCCTATCTTTTGTAAATACAATTTGCTTTCCAATTCTACTTCATGTAATCTCTTCAGAGAGCTGAAAACTCCCATTCTTATCAGCAGAGTGCAATGCCAGTTGAAATTTGTAAAGTTTCATTACCTCCCCTGTCAAATAAATAAAGTGTATATGTAGCGTGGAATTAAGAGATAGCCTCAAATGAAAGGAAATACAATTCTGGAAAAATGTTAATTTCTATCCCTTTTCACAAGGCTGACCTTCCTATGACAAAAAGAAATGTACATGGGGTCGCAATTCTTGCTCTCTTCATTACTGAATGTAGCCTATATCTTTTGATAGATATACAAACAAATTACAGTTGCAGAATGCGCATCATACAATACTGACAAGAGTGTGCTTAAAAGAATTGTTTTTCTGATTGTTTTTCTGAATTTCAGGTCACCTTGTAATTAAATCTTGTGTGAAAGACCTGTGTAAATGCCAACCAATCAGAGCACCCAGGATCCTGCCTATCTGCCTATTTGACCTGTCCACTTTTCTTGAATCATTAGAGCAAAATGAAAAATAAATCAATTTAAAATAACTATAAATCAATCAATTTAAAATGACTATACATTTTTTAAAATGAAAAAAGTCACAAAGTCTTCCAAGTAATTCTCACATTCTCAGCTCATATTTACCAATGTTTTTACCCGTAGATAATTCAAATTATGCTGAGATGAACTTGAATTGATTGTTGGCAAATATCTGTGGATTACAATCTTGGAGAAGCAAAGACATACAGTTTAAATAATCATAAATTATCTGAAGAGAAAATGAATTCACAGAAATAAGCAAAAAAGCTCAACTGTGTGGTATATAATAAATTTTTATGTAAAAACAAAACAATGAATCCAACACCTTATTCTATGTATATTTCTTGTTCTTTTATACATACATATATATATATATATATATATAAATAGAAGTAATATATTTAGATATCTTCCTTGCAAAGCAAATATGTAACATTATACATATTATACAATCGGAATATAAATGATTGGGAAGCATGCTATAAAGAAATATTAGGTTGGTGCAAAAGTAATTGCGGTTTAAAAGGTTAAAAATAATTGCAAATACTGCAATTACTTTTGCACCAACCTAATACTTACAAGCGATATTAGTATCTCGTTGGGTGATAATACACACATGTGGGAAAAAAAACTATTATGGAATGCTAACATATAAGCCACAGAATATGATAAACGGATTTATGTATCTTGAAATTTTAGGTTCCATCAAAAACGTTAAATTTAGATTAATCAGAAAACAATCCCTCCAACCCCCACCACCCCGCTCCACTCCCAGAGGAGGTTCTTCCTTAACAAAGATTATTTAATTTTCCTCTTATTTTTTGCTTTATCTTCCTAGGAATAATTTTTATTTGAAATTTTCCTGCAAATCCATAAATAAATCATTTAACCATCTATCTGTAAAAAACTTTACTGATCATGTCACAGCATTTTTGAGTGGATAAAAGTTTCTGTAAGTGTAAAGGTGTGATGGGAAAAAGGAGAAAAAAGTGTTTTTCACTGGCTGGAAAAGCTGTTCAAAGACAGCTTTAGACAGCTTTAGATAAATTTAGACCCAAGGAGAAGAGCTAGAGAAGGAGAAAGAATATCAAGTAATGGAGATGTGGAAACAATAAATGAGCTCATTGGAGAAATCCAAGAAAAGGACTGCTTTTCGACGTGATTAGGCGTTATTGGTTAAGTATTATCTTCATTTCAGAGATGGAGAAATATATCCTGTTAAAAATAGAGGTATCTGTCTAGTGAAGGCCATTTACTGCAGAAAGAATTAAAAATTAAAAAATCATTTGCAACTTAATGATCTTGTTTTCCTTAAGAAAAATATAAAATATTTAAACGTTTTAAAATTAAGATAGAAAATGAGCAACATTACTCAAAAAATCAAATAATAAAAATATTGTTTTAATTTCACATTATGATCTATATTACAGAGATAGAGTAGACCAGTGAATGAAGTTTGGCTTTTTCTCTGAGTAAAATGGGGAGCTACTGCTATGTTCTAAGCACAGGGGTGATGTGAAGTGACTTCCATTTTTAACATGATTATTCTGCATTTCGTGTTGGGCGCAGCCTGGGGTAGGGGACAGAGAGGTCATGACAAGAATCCAGGGAATCGATGATGGAGCCTTGGATGGAGTGGTAACAGTCGTGGTGGTAAGAAGTGGTCAGATTTGAAACATTTAGAAACATTTCCCTCCTAAGGAGCATAAACTGTTTGTGAAAAAGAGCTGTTCTACATGCTCAAACAGGAGCCTGTCCCCACTGTTTGGGAGTGAGCCATTACCTATCATTCAACATCCCCACCCCAACTGATTTTCTAAATAAAACTAGCTTTAGAACTCAGTAAAATACAAGTATATGAATAATAAACTATCATGTAAAATAAACGTAAAATACCCAAAATACCACTTATTTACTAGTCACGAAGCAATATGATTAACAAACAGATGCTTTTTATGCAGTAATATATGTGTCACTGTCACCAACACCTCCCTTCTGCTGACTTTAGAATTTTCACAAGTGATTCTGATATTCTACCATTTGTATATGGAGTGCAACTTGGGACTTTTTCTGCACCCATTTTCTTAGATTCTTCAGATATAAACATCACTGGCAAACACTATACAGAGGTATTCTATAGGTATGTCTATGTTGAGAATGGTGCTGGTGCAAATTGCTGATGGGCTGCATGACTCCAATGCAGAACATGCAAACCTGAAAATCAAAGGAAAGAAGGGAGAATTGAGGTGTGAGCAAGATACTAAAATTCAGTTTATGAAGTAGGAGCAAAAACAAAAACATAGTAAAGAAACACTAAAATCCAAGGACAGATGCCTGAGGGAGAATCTGTGAAACAGAATTTGGGGACAAAAGCTAAATTCTCTACAATACGTTTTACGTACTGTGAAAAGACTGCTTTTAGCAAAGTGAACAAACCACTTGTGTTAACGTAACATTGAGATGCTGCCAACGCTCACCGCTGAGACCGAAGAGGGATGGTCCTGCAGTGATGGTTGAAATGCATGACTATGATTACTGATCCACCCTCATTTCCTGAAACGCTGGGTTTTGGAATAGTTGGTCTCATTTAGAATTTAAATGTTTTGTTTAGTCATAATTCAAGTGACCTTTTTTGAAAGTGCTAAGTTCTAACAGAAGCGTCCATGTCCCAGGGCTGTGGACAGATAGGCTTGACATATATACATAATAGCCAGGCTACTGTGAACCTCTGAAAAGATTAGGATTTAACCCAAAGTGGTACATTTTCCTTTAGAACTAAAATTTTCCTTTGATGTTTTCTCAAGAATGAAGAAAAAATGGTTAATTTTGAACTTACCTACCTAACCTTTAAAAAAATATGCTGGGGGTGGGCAATATACAGGGAGATATTTCATAATGTGCTTGCTTATATATATGAGGGGTGCCAAAAAACTGTATACAAGTGGACACTTTGGTCAACGTTGCTCAAGCGGTAGTTCGCCATAATCAGAAGTGTCTGGATGCCTATGGTAACCATTTTGAGCAACTCTTGTAATTGCAGAAGTCAAACATGACTTGTGTTCATCTTTTGTTATCAGTATATTTTAATACAGTTTTTGCCTTGCTTAGAATGTGTATACATTTTTTTGGCACCCTCTGAATTTAGGGTTAGAATCCTATGTTGAACATGATAGTAAAATTTTAAAAGAAAAACCAATTCTGTCGAGAAACCAGAATGAAGACGTCAGGCAACAGTGCTTTGTGACAGTGTTTGTTTTGCCCACATTGTTTGTGAAGGCAGAACCTCCATCCTCACAAACTGCCTTTGCCCTCTCATAGGGAGAGTCCCCTGAGGACGGAGTTCAGCCAGCAGGGACTGGCCAGAGTGAGGGTCAGAGATAAGAAAGGGTGAGAGAAACACATACTACAGAAGTGGAAACTCACTGAGAGGAAGAAATGTAAGGAGACGAAAGGAAACAACCAGGAAGGTGAAAGAAAAATGTGCAAAGCCAGAGAACCAGGGTAAATGAAACGAAGTCTACAATTTGCCATTTCCATAGCCTAGAAACATCAAAGTGTAACCCACAGTTCATGAAAGGTGTGTCCCACTGAGCAATGGCATGGACTCTCGAGTTTTCACGTTCTGTTCTGGAGGAGGCAGAGCACACCATGATTTCTTCCTGTGTACAGAATTAATACCGAAAGAGAAGTTGTCCAGGAGGAAACCAAAGCAAATGCTAATTCTGATGCCTAGGCCAGACGTTTCCTAATCCTGCCTTAGAAAAATAGAATCAAACAATTTGAACAACCATATGATATGAAGGCATATTTGAAAACACAAGCTTATTATTTAAAGAAAAAAATTTCTATGAAGATCTAAGAATAGTGCTCAAATGAAAATTTGACTTTTGGTTTTTAATGCCAATACTTACAGACTAAAGTACAAAAATGTCAAGCATAACAATCCATTTATTGTTCTAATCTAGTAATCAAAAGGCTAAGAAAAATAAGGGGTGGGGACATAACACTACTATACTTTGGTAATTCACATTCCTTAACTTTTTTTCTCTCTAGTCAGCTGATAAAGTTAAAAATATAAAGTCCACCAAGAAGATTAAATCTGCTTTAAAAAAAAAACTCTGCAGTTTGTCATTTTTATAAGAAAACATTGATTGTATTTGTATTTGCTAAGTTTGGTTTTGAATTCTAGGCAAGTGGCTAGCCGAAATATCCTTGCAGTGGAAAAACAAAGAGAAAATAAGGTGGAAATTTCCTCACTTGATTGGTGATAGATCATAGCCAGGTGACAAACATGTGTGATAAAACATACTGGTGGGGAATGCTATATTTATAATAGACACACATGTATACATATATACCATAGAAATGGGGATTACATTGGAGCCACACTTCCTTCTCTCCTCGTAATCTCTCTAATACTCCTTGCCAGGCAAATTCCTCTCTGCCTTTGCTTTAATGCCTGCCAGTGAGGTCCAGGTAATTATCTGGCAGCAGAACGTAACCACCTGCTGGTCCTTGGCTCCAGTGAGCGAGCAGAGTGCTGTACAGTTAGGTGTGCTGCACTCACCAATTAGACATGCAGTTAATCTGTCTCTAATTCAAGGTCATATTCTGTCTTATTTAAAAGCCATGAGCTTGTCTTGTTTCTTCCTCAAAAGCACAACCTTTCAAAAGTAGACCATACTGATTTTTTCCACTTCATTTTAAACCTTTCTTTATTTCAAAGATGGGAGAAAATGTGAAGGAGAAGCAGAGTCTGGAACACTTTTAAACACATTACTCTGCTTCTGTTTCTCACACACTCAGGAAAGTTTACCCTGTGCTGCCTCACGACTCTGCTGTGACCTTCATTTACTGGCAGATCAGTGGCGAGTTTCCCTCTCTTGAACATGAACTTGCATTCATTTCAAACATTACATGCCAAGAATGCTTCTGACTCACTCTTCATTGTCTATAAACTTAGTTATCTGACTGAATTGGTTCTACCTCCAAATGTCTTTAAAACCTACCTTTTCCTCTCCATTGTTTAGACCCTCATCATTCTCTTTTTTATCACAAAGCTCCTAGCTTTATTCTTTCCTTACCGAAGACAGCTTCCAAACGGCCACCACAGTAACTTTCCTCAAATCCAAATCTGATCCCGGCATTGCCGGTTCCCAGCCGTGCATGGGGCACAAACACGCCATCCTCACCAGGCCACAGTCACCCGCCCTGGGCCCTGCTCCTGCACCAACAGGACACAGGAGTCTTTACACTCTAGTCCAGCTTCTCCCACAGTGTCTTTAGCTCACAAAATCCTAGTGATGACTCAGTGGCTTTTCTTCTCCAACGCATTGTTTGATTTGGTTTAATCCAGAACTACCTCAGTTTCTTTATGGCAGGACTTATTGAGGTGGTATTTCTCAACTAATTTGTCCCCAGAACCTGTTTTCACAGATCTCCTAGGACTAGGGTTCCTCAGAACACACCCTGACAACCTTATCTAAACAGGCTCGCCTCCCCCAGATCTCATTCTGTTCCCTTATGTTGTCTAGTCTTCTCTCACCACACTTGTCTATTGTCTGTCTCCCTCACTGGAATATCAGCTCCAAGGAGGCAGGGGTGTTCGTGACTGTAGCCCCAGCGTCTTCAATAGTAGCTGGAACACAGTGATCACCCAATTATTATTTGTCAATGATGAATGAATGCTGTTGCTTATGTGCAATCAGCCTTGCTTCCCTCCACTTGGGAAACTCCTACTCAACTTTCAAACCCAATTCAAATATCACTTCCTACATGAAACATTTTCTGATGTTACACCTCTCCCTCCTCAGCAAATTGTTCTCCTCTGAATCTACAACTAGCACTAAGAATATATTCTTATTAAAGCAATTATCATTCTTTACTATAGTTAATTATGCCGTTTTACTCCACTAGGCTAAAAGCTCTAAAACAGTTTCTTAATCACCTTTTTTCTACTTCCAGATTTGAACATACTGAAAACTCGGTGACATGTAGAGTTCTCAGTAAATGTTTATTGAGTAATAAACGTATTTCCTCACCAAAACTACTGATTTCTGTTGCAATCAATCTTAGAACACTTTTACTGGAACCTCTGCAATTAGACCATTGCTTTCCATTTCTTTCTTTTTCTTAGGTAGCACCATAGGGGAAAAATTACTAATTTAATTTAGTTCTCCTACAAGGTTTAAAAAAGCTTGATAACACAGATGTGTGAACCTTCCCCTTCCCTCCATCTCATTGCTTGCCTGATTCTAGCTGACACAGTAGCAGTGGAGTTACCTGGTTACAGCTCACTCTCAGCTGCCCAGAGAGGACTAAGAGGCAAAAGCTACATTCCAGCCTGAATGTCTGGTACCCATTATGGCTAAACTCAGTAGAAAAAACATCGCTGCAAATATCCCGCATCCTCCTCCCACTGGCCACACACACTTCCACACACATTACAGAGGAACCCAATAGATGCAGCTGGGACACCTCAGACAGTTCTGCATGGTTGGCAGCCTCTGGTTACAAACAAGCAGAGTTGGGACCTTGTAGGCCTGGAACCCCATAGCCTGCCACATCCCATCATGGGATGGTGCCCTGAGACCAAGGCGACCGGTTCACAGAGGAGACACCCACCTCTTCAGGGAATATAGGACATTTTTCACATTGGAGGCAACACCGCCCTGCGGAAGCCCTGTAAGTTCCAGTAGTGCAGGCAAGAGAAAACAAAAACTTGTATTATAGCACCATCTACTGGAAAACAAAAGAAAGACAGTACCTAAGAATGAATTCAATTGCTCAAATGCTCAGGCAGAGAAATAATCCATAAAATATCGCGAATAACCAAGGTAACAAGGTAGCTCAGAAAAAAAATGAAGTCTCCAGAAAAGAAACTCTAAGACACAGAAGAATGTGAATTAAATGACAGAGAATTCAAGATTACAGT
Organism: Rhinolophus ferrumequinum; assembly: GCF_004115265.2. NCBI lineage: Eukaryota > Metazoa > Chordata > Mammalia > Chiroptera > Rhinolophidae > Rhinolophus > Rhinolophus ferrumequinum. The sequence continues at coordinate 24,344,868 of NC_046286.1, read as the reverse complement.
TTGAAAAAAATTCAATGAGACTGTTTCTGATTAGTTCATTCATTTATTCTTTTCTTTAGATTCCACATATAAGTGAGATCAGATGGTATTTGTTTTTCTCTGTCTGACTTATTTCACTTAACATATTAAAAATTAAATAAATAAATAAATAAATTCAATGAGATACCAAAAAACTCAGAAAGGCCATTCAATGAGGTCAGGAATAAAATTAGTGAACAAAAGTATTACTTTAACAAAGAAACTGAAGCTGTAAAAAAGAACTGAAAAGAAATTCTAGGACATCATAGGAATGGAGGCAGCGCGGCGGACTTCTTGAGTTCTCCTCCGGATCTTATCACAAACAGGACATCTATAACCCATCAAAGGACTCTCTGCTCATCACGCAGAACAGCTAAGAGACTCTGCAAGGATTACCTGAAGGTGGGCAAATTGGACGAGCAGGGGAAGAGGGAAGGGAGCGAGTGGAAACGTGGCCCGCATCTGCAGCTGTGGAAACGCGGTCCACACCTGTGGCTGTGGGGAAGCGGCCCGCACGTTTGGCTGTGGAGACGCAGCCCGAATCTGTGGCGGCAGAGACGAGGCCCACATCTGCCGCTGTGGAAACGCGGCCTGCATCTGCAGCAGTGGAAACGTGGTCGGCATCCGCAGCTGCAGAGACGCAGGGGATCCCAGGATGGAACAGAGAACACAAAAGCCAGGAGGTGGGCTCTTTCCCTGCGTCCCACAGCTGATCTCTCCCGCCGAGGGGGCAGCATATCCAGTATTTGAGGCAATAACCTCAGCTGGGACCTCCAGTTGGGCCCTAGGCCGGACAAAGGACACAAACTCCATACGTGGAACCCTCCCCCCACTCTTTTAATTCTACCTCCGACCTTCCAGAGACTTAAACTGGCCCCTGAACTAAGAAGTAGTGTCAGATTACAGAGAGGCTTAGTGCTTAGGCTCTGGGAAGATTGGCAGGCAGCTCTGATCCAGGGAAGAGACTGGGAAGAGTGTGATTTTTGCTGGGCTAGGAGAGAAGAGACTCCTCCACCCCCAGCCACCACCTTTTCTAGCCTGCGAGAAGAGTGTGACATGACTGAACTGGGAGAGAGAAGACCCCTCCATCCCCAGCCTCCACCCTTTCTGGCCTGCCCAGGGCAGGTCAATTACAACTGCGGAGGCATTCCCAGGGATCAGCAGTAATCTGCAGATGCAGCTCTGGGCTTTCAGCAGCTCCGAAATCTCCTGTCCACTCACCACACACACACACACACACACACACACACACGGAAGAAGTGCCCTAAGACTCAGGAGAACTGGACACAGGGCTAGTGGTGCTACTCTCAGTGTGTATATGTGCAAGCAAGAGCAGAAACTGCACTGACTTTGTAGAAACTACCATCCAGACCCCTCAGCCCCACGCATCTAAATCTGCAGTTCCAATGTCACTCTGGGCACCAGGTGACCAGCTCTGCCTGCGCAATACGCAGAGGACTCATTGGTACAGCAGAGGACAACGTGGAGATTACTTGGTGGGCTTAAGCCAAGACTGGTGCTGCTTTTTGTTTTGTTTTGGTTTGTCTTTATATCTTTGATATCTTTGCCTGTGTTGAGTGGAGGTTGTCGGTTGTTTTTACATGTGAAGGTATTTGATCTTTTCTTTGTTGTTGTTTTTGTGTTTGGTGATTTGCTTTATTCTGAAATTGCCCTACCAGGGCCCAACTTAAGAGGCACAAGATTCAACATATCCAGAGGCCAACTCCAGACCAAACCAGAGTACTACCAGGTTTGACCTACAAGTGACACACCCAGAGGGAATTCTCTTCAGGCACTAGAGCCCATAGAGGCCAAACCACATTTAAGTGGTCAACCCTCACGCAGCAGAGCGCCCTGCGGTGGGAAGAGCCAAGTCTCACAACTAGTCAGCCTAGGAGTTAACCCCACCTACTCACAAGCGAAAAGCAATTAAAGATCTTCTTTAACAGGACAATATACACAACACAAGAGTCACCTTTGGAGCACACGAAGAGAAGAACGAAGTAGTGCAAGTCAAATATAAAGGACACATACTACATAAGGTAACCCAGCAAGAACTAAGAACCCTAGGGGATCTACCTAACACATCGAAGGAAACACAGAGAGTCAGCCAGAATGGGGAAACAAAGAACATGTCCCAAATAAAAGAACAGAAGAAACCTCTAGAAATGGAACCAAATGAAACAGAGGTAACCGAGCTATCATAGACAGAGTTCAGAACACTGACGATAAGAATGTTTAAGGAGTTTAGAGATGACATAAAGAAGGATGTAGAAATCATAATGAACAACCGGTTAGAACTAAAGAACGCAATTACCGAAATTAAGAACTCACTTGAAGGAATTAACAGCAGGTTAGATGAAGCAGAGGATCGATTCAGCGACTTAGAAGACAAGTTAGCAGAGATCACCAAAATGGAACAACAGAAAGAAAAAAGAATAAAAAATAATGAAGATGGTTTAAGAGACTTCTGGGATAACATCAAGTGCAACATCAAGCGCATCATAGGAATAACAGAAGGTGAAGAGAGGAAGCAAGGGATTGAGAACATATTTCAAGTAATAATGTCTGAAAACTTCCCCAACCTGATGAAGGAAACCGACATACAAGCTCAGGAAGTGCAGAGAGTTTCAACCAGGATAAACCCAAACAGGCCCACACCAAGACACATTATAGTTAAAATGGCAAAGGTTAAAGACAAAGAGAGAATCCTAAAAGCAGCAAGGGAAAGACAGAGGGTTACATACAAGGGAACTCCCATAAGACGATCAAATGACTTTTCTACAGAAACATTGAAGGCCAGGAGAGAGTGGCAGGAGATACTCAAAGTGATGGAAAGCAAAGGCCTACAACCTAGAGTGCTTTATCCAGCAAGGCTATCATTTAAAGTTGATGGAGAGATAAAGAGCTTCCCAGAAAAGAATGAGCAAAAGGAATTTATTACCACCAACCCAGCATTGTAAGACATACTAAAAGGACTTCTATAAATAAAAGAAAGATGAAAACAATCTAACCACAAATTTAAAAAATAACTGTGTACCTATCAATAATCACTTTAAATGTCAATGGATTAAATGCTCCAATCAAAACACATAGGGTGGCTGAGTGGATAAGAAAGCAAGACCCTTGTGTGTGCTATATACAGGAGACTCACCTCAGATCAAAAGACACACACAGGCTGAAAGTGAAGGGCTGGAGTAAGATATTTCATGCAAATGGAAATGAGAAAAAAGCTGGAATTGCAATACTTATATCTGACAAAATAGACTTTAAAATGAATATATTAAAAGACAAAGATGGGCACTATATAATAATAAAGGGATCGATCTGACAAGAGGACATAACCCTAGTAAACATCTATGTAACCAACATAGGAGCACCTAAATATATAAAACAGATATTGACTGACATAAAGACGGACATCAACAGTAACACTATCATAGTAGGGGACTTCAACACACCTCTGACAACAAGGGCAGGTCTTCCAGACAGAAAACATGGAAACAACAGCCTTAAATGACACATTGGATCACTTGGATTTAATCGATATTTTCAGAGCATTTCACCCCAAAGCTGCAGAATACACGTTCTTCTCAAGTGCACATGGAACATTTTCCAAGACAGACCATATGTTAGGCCACAAAACAAGTCTTGATAAATTTAAGAAAATTGAAATCATACCAATTTTCTTCTCTGACCACAGTCTATGAAATTAGAAATGAACTATAGGAAAAAAACTGGAAGACACACCAATTCATGGAGGCTGAATAACATGTTACTAAATAATGAATGGGTCAACCAGGACATCAAGGAAAAAATCAAAAGATATCTGGAGACAAACAAAAATGAAAACATGACGACCCAAAATCTATGGGATGCCACGAAAGCAGTCCTAAGAGGGAAAGTCATAGCATTGCAGGCCTACCTAAAGAAACAAGAAACATCACTAATCAACAGTTTATCTTCACACTTAAGGGATCTGGAAAAAAGAACAGCAAAATAAGCCCAAAGGGAGTACAAGGAAGGCGATAATAAAGATCAGAGCAGAAATAAATGAAATAGAAACCAGAAAAACAATACAAAAGATCAATGATTCCAAGAGTTGATTCTTAGAGAAGATAAACAAAATTGACAAACCTATAGTCAGACTCATTAAAAAAGAGATAGAGAGGACCCAAATTAATAAAATCAGAAATGAAAGAGGAGAAGTGACAACAGACACTGCAGAAATACAAAAAATTTTAAGGAACTACTATGAGCAACTATATGCCAATAAATTTGACAATCTGGAGGAAATGGACAATTTTCTAGAGGCGTACAACCTCCCAAGGCTAACTCAAGAAGAAACAGAAAACCTGAATAGACTGATTCCCACCAGGGAAACTGAATCAGTAATCAACAATCTCCCAACAAACAAAAGCCCTGGACCAGATGGCTTTACAGGTGAATTTTACAAAACGTTCAAAAAAGAATTATCACATATTCTCCTCAAGTTCTTCCAAAAAATCCAGGAAGGAAGACTCCCAAACACTTTTTACAAAGCCACTATCACCCTGATCCCCAAATCAGACAAAGACACCACAAAAAAAGAAAACTACAGGCCGATATCTCTAATGAACATAGATGCAAAAATCCTCAACAAAATACTAGCGCACAGAATTCAGCAATACATTAAAAATATCATATACCATGATCAAGTGGGATTCATCCCTGGTTTGCAAGGGTAGTTCAACATCCACAAATCAATTAATGTGATACACCACATTAACAAAATGAAAAATAAAAATCACATGATCATATCAATAGATGCAGAAAAAGCATTTGATAAAATCCAGTAGCCATTTATGATAAAAACCCTTAAGAAAGTGGGAATAGAGGGATCATATTTCAACATAATAAAGTCCATATATGATAAACCCACAGCTAACATCATACTCAATGGGGAAAAGCTAAAACCATTCCCCTTAAGATCAGGAACAAGGCAGGGTTGCCCACTTTCTCCACTTCTATTCAACATAGTGCTGGAAGTTCCAGGCACAGCAATCATACAAGAAAAAGAAATAAAAGGCATCCAAATCGGTAAGGAGTAAACAAAATTGTCATTATATGCAGATGACATACTGCATATGACATGCAGATACTATATATAGAGAACCCTAAAGACTCCAACAAGAAACTATTAGGGCTGATAGATGAATTTAGTAAAGTAGCAGGATACAAAATTAATATTCAGAAATCAGTTGCATTTGTATATACCAATAATAAAACATCAGAAGGAGAAATTAAAAAAACAATCCCATTTACAATTGCTTCAAAGACTATAAAATACATGGGAATAAATTAAACCAAAGAAGTAAAAGATCTGTACTCAGAAAATTATAAGACACTGAAGAAAGAAATGAAAGAAGATACAAATAGATGGAAACACATACCATGTTCACGGATAGGAAGAATTAATATAGTTAAAATGTCCATACTGCCTAAGGCAATATACATATTCAACGCAATTCCTATCAAACTACCAATGACGTTTTTCACAGAAATAGAACATATACTCCTAAAATTTGTATGGGACCATAAAAGACCCCGGATAGCAAAGGCAATCTTGAGAAATAAGAACAAAGTGGGAGGTATAACAATACCTGACATGAAATTATATTACAAGGCTACAGTAATCAAAACAGCATGTTACTGGCATAAAAACAGATACATAGATCAATAGAACAGAATAGAGAGCCCAGAAATAAATCCATGCCTATATGGCCATTTAATCTACGACAATGGAAACAAGAATGTACGGTGGGGTAAAGACAGTCTATTCAATAAATGGTGCTGGGAGACCTGGACAGACACATGCAAAAAAATGAAGCTGGACCACCTCCTTACACCATATACAAAAATAAATTCAAAATGGCTTAAAGATTTAAATGTAAGATCTGAAACCATAAAATTTGTAGAAGAAAATACAGGAAGAAACTTCGCAGACATTACCCGGAGTAAGATTTTTACTGATATATCCCCTTGCGCGAGGGACGTAAGAGAAAAAATAAACGTGGGATTACATCAAACTAAAAAGTTTTTTCACAGCAAAGGAAACCATCAATAAAACAAAAAGGGATCCTACTGAATGGGAAAAGATATTTGCCAATGATATATCTGATAAGGGATTAATATCACAAATCTATGGAAAACTCACTCAACTCAACTCCAAAAAAAAAAACAAACGATCCAATTAAAAATGGGCAGAGGACTTGAAGAGACATTTTTCTAAAAAGGACATACAGATGGCAAACAGACATATGAAGAAATGCTCAACCTCACTAACCATCAGAGAAATGCAAATACAAACCACAATGAGATACCACCTCACCCCAGTCAAAATGGCTATCATCAATAAATCAACAAACAGCAAGTGCTGGCGCGGATGTGGAGAAAAGGGAACGCTTGTGCACTGTTGGTGGGATTGCTGATTAGTGCAGCCACTATGGAAAACAGTATGGAGGTATCTCAAAAATCTGAAAATGGAACTACCCTATGATCCAGTAATTCCACTCTTAGGTATCTATCCGGAGAAATCCAAAACTCCAATTCAAAAATCTTTATGTACTCCTATGTTTACTGCAGCACTCTATACAATAGCCAACACATGGAAACAACCAAAATGCCCATCGGTAGATGACTGGATTAAGAAAATGTGATACATTTATACAATGGAGTATTACGCAGCCATAAAGAAGAAAGAAATCTAACCATTTGCAACGATATGGATGGGCCTAGAGAACATTATGTTAAGTGAAATAAGTCAGACAGAGAAAGATAAGTACCATATGATCTCACTTATATGCGGAATCTAAAGAAAAGAATAAGTGAATGAACTAATCAGAAACAGTTTTGGAGACAAAGAGGAAAAACTGGGGGTTGCTAGATGGGCGGGAGGGTGGGGGTAAGGGGGAAGGTGAGGGGATTAGAAAACAGTCAGTAACCACAATATGGCCACCTGGTTTTGAAAATTAATCTGGGGAACGTAATCAATAATGTTGTAAAGTTTTTGTAAGGTATCCGATGGACACGTGTCCCATTTGGGAGACCATCTCAGGGAAGATGTAGATGCCTGATCACTACACTGTACACCTGAAGCTGAATAATAATGAATGCCAACTATAATATTATATATATATATATGTATATATATGTATGTATACACTTGCAAGAGGCGGAGTACAGCATTGGGAGTGGAGACAGTGGAAATGGGATGGCTCGGTGTGATGTCAGAGAGATACTGGATGGGGGGAGGGGGGTTCACAGTGTGAGAGATATAAATGATAAACGTCTAAGTTTTACTTTGTCTTGTGCACCTGAAACTAATAAAAAAAATAATAAATAAATAAAGATAAAGGTACCCACCAAACAAAAATCTAGAGCTGAGACACATAACATAAAAAAAAAGAAACAGGAAAAAAATCATAGAACACCACTAAACTAAAATAGCACACAGAAACACAAGGGAAAAAAAAACAATGGAGATATGGAGCAACCAGAAAACAAAGATACAATGGCTGTAGTAAGTCCTCCTATTTCAGTAATCACCCTAAATGTAAATGTACTGAACTCACGCATTAAAAGGAACAGAGTATAGGGACGGATTAAAAAACAAGACCCAACTATTTGTTGCCTGCAGGAGACCCATCTCAACCACAAGGCCAAACATTCGCTCAAAGTGAAGGGGTGGAAGATGATATTCCAAGCAAATGGCATCCAGAGAAAATCAGGTGTAGCAGGGCTTATGTCAAACAAAATAGATTTCAAGTTAAAAAAGGCAATAAGAGGCAAATATGGGCATTTCGTAATAATAAAGGGGACAATTAATCAAGAAGATATAACACTTATTAATTTATCTGCACCCAACCTTGGAGCAGCCAAAATGTATAAAATAATTACTAACAGACATAAAGGGAGAAAGTGACAAAAATAAAATTACAGTAGGGGATTCAATACCCCATTGACAGCTATGGATAGATCATCCAAACAGAAAGTCAATAAGGAAACATTGGCCTCAAATGACACATTAGATGAAATGCACATAATTAATATTTACAGAGTTTACATCCCCAAATGACAAAATATACATTTTTGTCAAGTGCATATCCTTTATTCTAAAGGATAAACTATTTGCTGGTGCACAAAACTAGCTTCAATAAATTGAAGAAGATCGTAATCATACCAAGCATATTTTCTAAACCACAATGGTATGAAACTGCAACATAACTACAAGAAAGCTAAAAAAACCCACAAATATGTGGAGATTAAAACAACATGCTACTGAAAAACTATGAAGTCAAAGAAGAAATAAAAGAAAACCAACCAAAAGATAGACAAATGAAAATGACAATACGACAGGTCAAAATTTTGAAGATGCAGCAAAAGTGGTATTAACAGGGATTTGTATAGCATTGCAGGCTTACCTCAAGAAACAAGAAAAATTTCAAACAATCTAACATTTCAGGTCAAAGAACTGGGGAAAGAAGAACAAATGAAGTCGAAAGTCAGTAGAAGAAAGGAAATAATAAAAATTAGAGCATAATTAAACAGAATAGAGAACAAAAAGACAACAGAAAAAATAAATCAAACAAAGAGCTGGTTCTTTGAAAAGATAAAATTGACAAACCTCTTGCTAGACTCACTAAAGAAAAAAAACAGAAAAGACTCAAATAAAATCAGAAATTTGATTTTATGGACACCACAGAAATATAAAGGACTATTCCTAAAGAATATTATGAAAGGCTATATGCCACCAAATTCTGTAACTTAGAAGAAATAGATAAATTTTTAGAAATACATAACCTTGTTAGAAGAATTGGAAAACCTAAATAGACTGATGAACAGTAAGAAAATTGAAATGGCAACCAAAAGCGTCCTCCAAAGCAAAAGTCCGGGACCAGATGGCTTCACTGGTGAATTCTACCAAACATTCAAAGATGATTTAATACCTATGCTTCTCAAACTCTTCCAAAAACTGAAGAAGAGGGAATACTTCCTAACTCATCCTATGAGGCCAAAATTACCCTGATACCAAAACCAGGCACGGATAACAAAAAGAAAAGAAAATTAGAGGCCAATATCTCTGATGAACATAGATCCAAAAATCCTCAACAAAACACTAGCAAATTGAATACTGTTGTACATCATGATCAAGTTTGGTTCATTCCAGGGATGCAAGGATGGTTCAATATATTCAAACTGATCAATGAGATACACCAAATCAAAAAATAAAAGACAAAAGTCATGTGATCATATCAATAGATGGAGCATTTGACAAGCTACAACATCAATTTATGAGTAAAAAAAAAACACTGCAGGAAAAATGGTTAAAGAAGGAAAGTGCCTCAATATAATAAAGTCCATATATGAAAAACCCTCAGCTAATATCATAATCAATGGTAAAAACTGAAAGCTTTTCCTCTAAGATCAGGAACAAGAGTAGGATGCTGCCTTTCACCACTATTATTCAACATAATACTGAGAGTTCTAGTCACAGCAATCAGGCAAGAGAAAAAAACAAAAGGCATCCGAACTGAGAATGAAGAAGTGAAACTGTCACTATTTGCAGATAACATGATTCTATATATATAGAAAACTCCAAAGATTCTACCAAAAGACTATTAGAAACAATAAACAAATAAGTAAAGTTGCAGGATGCAAAATCAATGTACAAAAATCCATTGCATTCCTATATACTACAATGAATATTAGAAAAAGATATGAAGAAAACAATCCCATTTGCAATTGCAACAGAAAGGATAAAATGCCTAGGAATGAACAAAGAAAATAAAGGACCTATACACTAAAAACTACAAGACACTGAAAGAAATTGACACAAATGGAAAGCTATTCTATGTTTATGGGTTGAAAGAATCAAGATACTTAAAATGCCCATTTACCTAAAGCAATATACAGATTTAATGCAATCCCCATCAAAACCCAATAGCACTTTTAAGAAAATAGATCAAAAAATCCTCCAATTTGTATGGAACGAAAAAAGACCCCAAATAGCCAAAGCAAAGAAAAAAGAACAAAGCCAGAGGTATTACACTCCCTGACTTCAAATTATACTACAAAACTATAATAATCAAAACAGTATGGTATTGGCAGAAAAAGACACACAGACCAATGGAACAGAATTGAGAGCCCAGAAATAAACCCACACACATATGGGCAACTAATTTTCCACAAAGAAGCCATAAACATACAATAGAGAAAAGACAGCCTCTTCAATAAATGGTGTTGGAAAAATTGGAAAGTCATATGTAAAACAAAGAAACTAAACTGCTATCTGGCACCATACACAAAATTTAAGTCAAAATGGATTAAAGACTTGAACATAAGAACTGAAACAAAAAATACATAGAAGAAAACATAGGCATTATAGGAATTAAACTTATGGACATTGGTCTCAAAGGGGTTTTTAAGAACTTGACCCCAAAGTCAAGGGAAGTAATAGCAAAAATAAATGAATGGGACTATACCAAACTAAAAAGTTTCTGCACAGAAAGAGAAACTATCAAGAAAAGCAAAAGGCAACCAACCAAATGGGAAAAGATATTTGCAAATCATACCTCTGAAAACGGGCTAATATCCAAAATATATAAAGCACTCAAACAACTCAACAACAAGAAAACCCAAACAATCCAACTTAAAAAATGGACAGAGTACCTGAACAGACACTTCTTCCAAGAAAACAAATAAATGGTGAAGACAAACAGATACGTGAAAAGATGCTGAATTTCATTAGCAATAAAGGAAATGCAAATCAAAACTATGATGAGATACCATCTCACACCTGGTACAGTGATTATTAACGTAAGACAAAAAACAACAAGTGTTGGAGAGGATGTGGAAAGAAGTCAAATCCTCACACACTGTTGACAGGAATGTAAATTGGGGTAGCCTCTATGAGAATAGTATAGAGGTTCCTTACAAAATTAAGAATAGAGCTACCATATGACCCAGCAATCCCTCTTCTGGGTATCTGCTCAAAAATTTGAAAACACTTATTTGTAAAGATATATGTACCCCTATGTTCACTGTAGCACAATAGCCAGGACATGCAAACAACCTAAGCGTCCTTCCACGGATGATTGGATACAGATGTGGTACATATATACAACAGAATACTACTAAGCCTAAAACCAAAAACAAACAAACAAAAAAACTAAAAAAGAAGATGAAATACTGCCATTTGTGACAACATGGATGGATCTTGAGAGTACTGTGTTAAGTGAAGTAAATCATATGGAAAAGGACAAGAACCATATAATTTCACTCATATGTGGGATATAAAACAGAAAACAACAAACAAAACGAACTCATGCATGACAGAGACAACAGTGTGGTGGTTACCAGAGGGTAAGCAGGGAGGGGGGTGGTAGAAGAGGGTAAGAGGGATCCAATATATGGTGATGGAAGGAGACTAGATCTTGGTGGTGAGCACACAATGCAATATGCATATGATGTGTTACAGAATTGTACACCTGAAACTTATATATTATTAAACCAACGACATCAAAATAAACTTAATTAAAACAATGGAAGTGCTTGATAGGTTTCTCTAGGCATAGCTGAGTACACTCTGGAGAAGAGAATGAAAATACTTTATCAAATTAACTTGAATCCAAATTTAGAAACCTGCCATTGCTACGTTTAGTTTTACACATACAGGTAAACATACTAATATATGCAAACACAGAGCAGCCTCTGCCAAAACCTCTCAGTTAGGGTTATGCTCCTATAATGAAATCCTGGCACTAAGGTTAGGGATTGGATTTATAGACATAAAAGATCCCGTTTATGCCCTTAGGGAGGATAAGGCCACAGTCACAGCCTGGGCCGTGCAGAGGAGAGGGAGAGACAAGAAAATAAACATTGAAATAGGTGATAAGTGATCGGATACAGGAAAACACAAGAGGGAGGGAAGGAGGGAAAGTGCTCAATAACAGCTTCCAGGGGGAGGACCCAACCGAGCCAAATTATAACGACTGAATAAGAACGATCAAGATGAAGACAGCGTACGGACAATGCAGACACAGGGCATAACATGCAAAACAGGCACAAAAGCAAACCGCGGAATGGGCAGAAATGAAAAGTAAAAGATTACTGTGGCATCAGTGTGCAGGACTTTTGGGGAAGACAGATAGTGGAATTGGGAATTAAAGTCACATATTACATCCTGAGCTATGGAAGATACAGAGAAAAAAGAAGGAAATGATTCCTACATTCAGAGACAGGAAAGAGTCTTGACTGTTCACCAGATTTCTGGCTTGAGCATCTCATGTCCCAATCACTGTTCCTCGAGGCCATGTACAGTGGACTCTGGCGTGCTGTCCACAGCCCCCTCCTCAGAAGAAGGGCCCACATCTCCCCAGGGTCGGAGTGTAATGACTGACAGCTTGCCGCCAAGTGCCCCCCGGCTGAAGAAAGCCATCTTGTTTACGGAGATGTTCCCTTCCTGGAAGCAGCCTGATCCGATGACTGGTGGATGCAGGGGTATAAGGCCAAGACCCCTCCCTCCAATTAGGGCTAACCCTGCAGGGTCATCCTAGCTTCAGAGCTCCCTGTGGGATCAGCCTAAGGGCAATTCTCCTCCTGCCCAATCTTGCCAACTTCACTCCCCAACAGGTACCGATCCTGAGAGCACTTCCAATGCATGTCCACACAAATGTCCACCACAGAAAACTAGATCTGTGACACAGCACAAGTTGTTTCTTGCTTTCTATGTTTGTTTTTGCAAGGAGATGGATGGGAAGAGGTGAAGAAGAATAATGACCATAATCACATAAACCTTATATACCTACTACGTATCAGATACTATTCTAATATTTTCCTTAATTTTCAGCTCTCGAATTCTGCCTTTCACACACATGTGCAAACACAATAAAATGAAAAATAAAGAATGCTTATAGAAATTTTTGAGAGGGCTTTGAGATGCCTTGGAGAATCTGATTAAAACTGTGAACATTTGCAGTTAAAAAAAAATGCTATGTCACAACTCATAAACCCTAAAATGTTCTTACAAATTAGCTAAATACTAAATAGAAGTGAAGCTTTCTGGAAAGTATGTAACATCCAATTTAATAATCATATAACATTACTTCCTTATTATGATTTTTATCACAATATAGAAACCCTAACACTGACAATTTCTCTTTGTCTTTTAACTTACTATATATATTTAAATAAAGGTTTTGAATCATTAAAAATAGGTACTAAAAAAAAGGATTCTTGAGACGCAATTTAAAATTTCACCCCATATACTGAATTCCTCAGTGCAGATTAATACCAACATTTGGATTTAAGCTTTTAGGGAACATCAACAACTAAGTGAACCTGGAATGGGGGAAAGGAGAAGAGAAAAGAATAGAAGAGAAAAGGAAAGAAGGTGGGGGATAGAGGACAGATGACAATATATGGGTAAAATCTGCTTAGAGATATGGAAAAAAGTATTGCCAAATCTTAGCTCTATGGTTTACTTACTAATTATAATTGTGCCTAATATAAATGCAAGCAAGTTCAAAATCACTATGCCCTATGATCTTTATGGAAATGGTGAAAATATAGTTATTTTCAAAGACCTTACTAAGAAAAAGAAATGTATTGTATCAGATATACTATTGGAAACAGAAGCAAAACTTAACATCTGTCACATAAAGGTTTATTCCCAGGACTAGAGGAGCATGTGTACACGTACACATGTACACATGTACACACGTATACACACAGGTACATATATGTACACACATGTATGTACATACCGTGTTGCCCCGAAAATAAGACCTAGCTGGGTCATCAGCTCTAATGCATCTTTTGGAGCAAAAATTAATATAAGACCCGGTCTTATTTTACTTATTTACTATAGTAAAACAAGACCGGGTCTTATATAACATAGTATAAGACCCGGTCTTAAATAATATAATATAAGACCGGGTCTTTTATTAATTTTTGCTCCAAAAGACGCATTAGAGCTGATGATCCAGCTAGGTCTTATTTTCGGGGAAACACGGTATATGTACATATATACATATATAAAATACGTTTTAAATGATATATATAAATTTTGTAATAGAAACTTTGTCTAACAAGAAATATATTGTAAATTGATGGTAAACTCTACCAAGAAGTCTGAATGGCTTAAAGCTAAGTAGACTAAGAATCCGAAACACTTGCCTTATGAAGTAAGGTCAGTTGCTTGCCTTATGAAGTAAGGTCAGTTGTTTAATTTTTCTAAATATTTTAAATTTGTGTCTCCAAAAGAAGTGGGGGGAGCCTCTGGGAGAATACTCCATAAAACTGATCATGAAATAGAACTAAGCTAGGAGAATATTAATTTTTTATATAATCTATAATATCTATAGGTAGACAGGCTGAATTGTATTGTGTCATAAGTGACAGTACCATGTGTTACTGAATGAAATTCCTCTATAGATATCAGTAATTTCTCATGTAATGAATAATAAAATAATTATAGAAAACTATGTAACTTATATAAATTGAATAGTAAATTTTCTTATAAGACTCGTTTTCTATTTCAATGAAAGTAAACTTTACTAAGTTTAGCTAACAATGGTATGTTATTTGACTTTCAATGGTTTTTTGGAACCATCATGAATATTAAATTAATGTTCAAATGACCATATATCATCAGCCTATAAAAAAAGGGAGGGTACACACAGAAATTTGTGATAAAGCCAAAAATACAACCACATCCTCCTGACACCAATTCTAATGCTCAGCTTCCCATCTTTTCCTAAATGCAGTTCTAAGACTAACCAAGAACAATGTACACATTTTCAACTACAACACTAAGAAAGGCAAGCTAAGTGCAGCAATCAAAGGACTGTTCTCATAAATCAGAAGAGATGGCCCTGGAGATGAAACAGACACAAAAGCTGCTCTTAAAAGCAGTTACTGTTCATAAAGTAACAGACAGACTGAATACCATCATCTATTGGTAAGTCCCCTGCCCTAAGAAAATCACTGTACTTTTAGGTAGTTCAGATTTATATGAACATTGAGTAGGGAGTCATTGAGATTTATCTTTGCCATATAATCTTTTTGACAGTTTTACTTTTAAGTCTTTCAAACTGCCCATTTTGAAAGATTTCTTCATTAAAAGGACTTTCCGTTTGTCAATGGCCTTTGGGATATGACATCAAAACTACAAGTAACAAAGGATATTGGATTTTATCAAAATTAAAAACTCTTGTCCATCAAAGGACATTATGGAAGAAAAAAAGTGTTAAGACATCCTAGAGAATGGGAGAAAATACTTGCACATTGTTATAGATGGAATGTTTGTGTTTCCTCAAAATTCCTATGTTGAAATCCTTGTCCCAATGTGTAGATATTAGGAGGTGGCCCTTTGGAGAGTGATTAGTGCCCTTATAAAAACAGTCTGGCACTACTGCAATAAGTTAAACATAGATTACCTTATACTCCAGCAATTCTATTTTTAGGTGTATACCCAAAAGAATTGAAAAGCAGGTACTCAAATACTTGTATATGAATATTCAAACCAGCCCTACTAAAATATATAGCTAAAAGGTAGAAACAACTTAATATCCACGAACAGATGAATGGATAAACAAAACATGGTATAGGCATACACTGGAATATTATTCAGTCATAAAAAGGAATGAAGCACTAATACATTCTACAACATGGATGAATCTGTAAAACACGCTACATGAAGGAAGTCAGCACAATAGGTCACATATGATACGATTCTATTTATACAAAATATCTAAGAAAGGCAAATCCACAGAGACTATGGTTACCAGGACCTAGGGAGTGGTTGCTGAATGTGTACAGAATTTTCTATTAGCATAATGAGTGTTTAGAACTTGACAGAGGTGGTGGTTTCAAAACACTGGGAATGTACTAAATGCACTGAAATGTATGCTTTAAAATTGTTCATTTTACATTATGTGAATTTTTCACCTCAATTTAAAAAAAAAGTAACCAGGTCTTTTGAAACCATGTTACCACCTATAATCTACACTTTGTGGGTTATTCTCATCTTTATTTCACATTATTTGCCAGTGTTTAAATAATGCATTAAACATATTCCTAAATTTAGGTACATAAAAATCATTATTCACCTCACAGTAATGGCTTTTCCTGAAAGAAACCAAAAAGAATTTCAAATGACTTTAAAGTGAAAAAAGAAAAATAAGAAAGTAAAGAAAAATACTGCAGAGAAGCAGACCAATGCAGTGAAAGGAAATTGAGCTTCAGGGCCAGACGAGGTATGAATCCTGGCTTTATATGTTAGCTCTGCTGTTTCAGCAGACTCATCTTTTACAAACCTCAACTTTCTCATCTGAAACACAGGGGTAACATTGTGACAACAATCAAATGAGATACAGTTTAAGAAAGAAAAACTACTGAGTAGAAGCATTCATAGATTACAACAAAAGATGTTAACCACTATGGCATACAGATATTACAATGAAGCTTTTATGTTGGTCTGTGGGCAAGTTATTATTGTTTATTGATTAGGCTCTGTGAAAATTAAAGATGTGCCATATGTGATTTAGTTAGTAAAAATACAACATTCCTACTAAAAAAGGACACAGAACACTGTTATGGGGAAGCAAAAAACAAAAACAAAAAACTGCAATGTGAAATTTCGTATCTCTTTACAACAGAAAAAAAAATCTCCTTAGAGGAAAGTATTTAAGATAATTCATAGATTTTTATTATCAATAATTTGAGTGCATATTCTTAACATTTCTGTATCTCAAAATACTAATATTTCATCGTAAAATTGCAGGGTTTTTACAGCACAAGCTGAAAGCAAAATGAAAACTAAAAACGAAAACAAGATATCTAAATTAGGCAGGAACTATTAATAGATATCTTAACTGAAAAAAACTAACAAACCACTGAAAGGATTATTACCCTCATGGAAATTTAAAAAAAAAGAAAAATGTTAATGAAAGTAAATTGAGATTAAAACACACACCAATATTTGAGGGAGAAAAGGGAAGGTGCCAATAAAAAAATTGGCCAATATAGCTTGTAGACATATTATTTATCCATTGGTCACATGCTATACACTGTTGAGAGATCATTTTCCAGGGGTCTCAAGTTTCTGAACATTTTTTAACCAGAGAAAACAACAGTCTTTGCTCCACTTTTTCAAGGATGTTTATGTAATGAACAGTCTTAGAAGATACAGTGCTTTCCACTTTCCACTGAAAGTGTAGAAATGCTTATTGTCTATTTGAAAAGATTCAGATTCCCTATACTCAAGAGTTTCTCTCCTCCAGCATAACTCCCTGCACACGTGGGTCATACGTGGCCTTTTTCATGTTGCTCTGTAGGAACTGGGGCTTAGAGAATGAATGCAAGAAAATGCTGATATACTATAGTATTTCTGGAATCTTTAAACCCTCTGCCGGAATCCATGAAATTGTGGCAGCTAAGTTCTTAACTTGAAAGTAGGATAAAATCTCAGCCCCTTCACAGTTCTTAACATGTATCAGAAACTATGGTAGGTGCTGGGAGGACAGAGGGATAGAAGTTTAAAATCTCACACACAAAAATCTCAATCATCTATTACTACTGCTATTACCACCTATCCATTTGACACATGACAATTTAAACTTCATATATATATAACATGAAATTGAAACTTTAATCAAGTAATGCATGTATGTGGAAGGGAAAAATTATTTTAAGTATACAGTATGGCTAATAATTAATATCAACAGCTTTCACATCACATTTTTTCCTTGGTCTGCTCCCAAGAGGCAATTACTTTTAACCATTTCCATTTTTGGCTATATTAATTCTAAATTACATGTTGATACATTGAGTTATTTATTAACTTAATCTATTGAATTCTGCTATGTAAAGCAAATATGTGGCTCATTTTGCTACGTCCTACCTGTCCTCTTTTTTTCTATTTACAGGATTTACACCTGATTCTTCTTTGCATTCCCCAATAGTACTTTGGGCACTGTCTTGCCCAGAATACTTGAAAAACTAGAAGATGTGAATGAACTAAACTCAGTCTAAACTCTGGACACAGCAGAAGCAGTAGAGTTTTCTAGAGCAATTAGTTTCTTCAAGTAAAAATAATTGCTTAAAGATATACAATGATTTAGATGTTCCAGCTCTAAATTATATACTGTTCTTCTTAAATTAAGATAGCAGAAGTTCCTCTTGAACTCCTTCAAAATCCAAATCAACTCAAAAGCACACGATAGACAGTCATCTTTGCGATGTCATGAAATTTTTATAAAAAGCGTATTTATTAGAAGATGTGCTCTTAAATATTTGGTTTTACATTTGAGCATTTAAAAAATCTAAATTGTTTATAAGACAACGTATTTTGACAAACTATTAGACCTAATGAACTATCATCAGAAGTGCAGATTAACACAGCAACAACTGAAGCTTATCAGAACACTTAGCCAGTACATACCACATTATCTTCTGCTCTAACCTACATGCAGCATAGAAAACAATTTCCCAAAATGAAATAAGATGTCATTAATTTTTAGCTTCATTAATAAGCTCCAATGCATTCCTCTATTTAAAAAAAATACACGTGTAATGTCTTCAACTGAGACAGTAAAATAAATGGAGAGAAAAAAAAGGTTTCCAGCTTCCTTTATTACCAAGAAAAAATTAAAATGCAGCCTAGCAGATGGAAGAACCAGAATTTCCAAGGACCAGAAAAGTCAAGGCTTTAGCTTAATTCACCCAGAAGATAGGATGTCTGGTGTGAGATCTGACAAGTATACACAGTGTCGCTGCAAGAACATTAAATGAAACTGAGAGGAACTGTCTGACGCCTCATTACTGAGGATGCAGAACAGTATCTGACCTACCTGGTTTATCCCTCCGGGAGAGATCTTGTATGACTGCAACTTCTGCTTCAGCAGCTCTGGATCACTGTGACGGAATGGGCACCCTGACAACAAAAAACAAGCCAGCACACCAACAAGGTTATTTTCTCAGGACTTAGTACTATGCCACACTCGAGAGACTGTCTAAGCTCCCCTTAATTGTCTAACAGCTTATTAATAAAAAAGTTAATTGCCCATGGGTGCAACTGCTTTCCTCTCTTTATCTAAATGACGACTTAGCTGCACGGTTATCAGGGTACTACAGGCTCAAGAGTTACATAAAACATTACAGCATTTTCAGGCTAAGATGCCCATTCACTAGGAAGAGGAAACAGTTTTAATTGTGCTACTTGCTAACAAGCAAAGACAATCACAAAGCAGTCATAAAACACTTTATCTAAAAACTTAATACAATCTCACATATACTTTTTCTAGTTTAAAAAAATACATAAAAGGCATACAAGGAAGATAGTGTAAACAAAAATAAAAATGTGCAAACTAATAAATATAAAAATCACACATCATTTTCACATGTAAATTCTATGCCTATTTCCCATAAAGTAGAATCGATATAAATTTAGATGAATCACGGATGGGGATGAAATGGGCAAATAAGAAAGCGCTTCAAAGAAAAACAATTTATAGTAGATACATGTCACTTGTATATTATTTCATGAGAAAAACAAAAGATGGATTACTAAAAATATTTGCATAAATAAGAACTGAAAGGAAATGAAATGTAAAAGCTGTATTAGGCCAAAATCTAAAAAAATTTAGATATTTTAATAAGAAACAATGACATAAAATACCTATTTTATACTTTAATACAAGAAGCCAGATTATTTTTTCAGTCATACAAATGATAAATCTATAAGTAATTAGAAATAATTGTGCATTTTTAATGAAATCAATAAGACATTGGTAGGGGCAAAAATAATGGAAAAGAGCCTCCAGGCCAAATAAATATGTTTACCAAAAATTTTAACTATGAATAAAAACATTGATGGTAATAACATGGGATACCTGCAAATTATAAAATTTGCAGTATTCATAGTATACAATTTACTGATTAAAATTGTAATAATTTTTAGTACAAGGAAATATCTTGAGAAGCTGTGTAGCATAGTTAAGAGCTATACTGCCTGAGTTTGAACCTCAGTTTAACAGTTGCTAGCTGGGAGACCTTAGGCAAATTTTGCATCTTGTTGACTCAGCTTCAGTTTGTGTCCAGGGAGGGAAATAATCACTCATTGAGCTCTTGTGAGAATGGAATATGAAGCTCTCACATGCTCCTGGAAGACACTAAGCACTCAGTGTGTGTTAGCTGTCATTATAATCCTCAAAAAGTCTTAATAAATAAAATTGTAAAGGATCACAATGAGAAAGAGATGAGGCTGCACATGGAATTCTGGATTAAGCCCAGAAGTATTAAAGGACACACAAAGAGACTGAGTTACCCAAATAATATTAATATTTGAAATAATGCCTAAACCTGTAAGAAAGGGCAAAGCCAGGAAGAAACTGAAGATTGACAAAGTACTAAGTATCACACATACAAAAAAAGTCTTTTAAAGCTATGCTCAGCAGTAAGAGGAAAACAAAAGAAACAGTCTACTACTTAAGAAGCTGGTGTTATTTTAGCAGATGATGGAAAGAAAGCAGCACTCAGCAACTCCTACTTTGTTTGTATCTTCCACATCAAACAGAATGATCTTTAAAATTGGAAAGGGTTGAATCAACAAGATAACTGAAGAAGAGAATTTATAAACAGCTAATACTGATTTCAGCTAAGTGTTCGACAAAGCTTCCCAATACACATTTGTGGAAGACATGGAAAAACATAGTCTGGAATATAGTTATACCTACATAGATTCATAAGTGGTTGAACAACCCTTTCAGGCCATGCTGCTTAATGAAATGTCAACCTAGGAGACTATTTAGTGCTGCAAATAACACAAAAATAAAAGGATAGAGACTTCTGATTTCCAGTCCAGTGTGTAAGGAGCTTAGAAGTTCCCACTCCATCCAAATAAATAAAAAGCAGAACTGAAAAATGAGCAATATTCTTGGATGCACCCAAGAAGTGAGGTTACAAGGCAATTCACTGCCCCCCAAATTGAAGAGAGAGGCAGATACAGAGGATCCTAACTTAGCAGAAAAGAAATCTCTGCAGGAACTGGTGCTGGGGTAGGAAAACCAGGGCAAATTGCTGGAGTCTTAGTGTGGGCAATTCTAAGAGTTAAAAACTCCCAAGAAGACCCAATTATAGGGAGACCCCGCACTTCTGTAAGTTTAACCTCCAGAATCTCTACCCAATCCTCACAGTGAATAACAAAGAGAAATCCATACATGCTTCTGGCAGAAGGAGGGAAAAAGGATCATTTTTAAATGCTCCAGAGCAACTGTTCTTAAGAAGGCCTGACGCAACCATAAAGAAGAAAGAAATCTTACCATTTGCAACAACATGAATGGACCTAGAGAACATTATGTTAATGTTAAGTGAAATAAGTCAGACAGAGAAAGATAAGTACCATATGATCTCACTTATAAGCGGAATCTAAAGAAAAGAATAAGTGAATGAACTAATCAGAAACAGTTTTGGAGACAAAGAGGAAAAACTGAGGGTTGCTAGATGGGCGGGGGGTGGGGGTAAAGGGGAAGGTGAGGGGATTAGAAAACAATCAGTAACCACGAGATGGCCACGGGGTTTTGAAAATTAATCTGGGGAACGTAATTTAGTGGTTACCAGAAGGTAAGGGGGTTGGGGGGTGGGAGATGAGGGTAAGGGGGATCAAACATATGATGGAAGGAGAACTGACTCTGGGTGGTGAACACACAATGTAATTTATAGATGATGTGATACAGAATTGTACACCTGAAATCTATGTAATTTTACTAACAATTGTCACCCCAATAAATTTAAAAAATAATAATAATAATAAAAAGAAGAAGGCGTGAGCTTGGGAGGCACTATTTTACCAGACTAAACTGGTGGGGTTTATCAGAAACTAACCCACTTGGGGAAAGGAAATATCCCACTCTCGCCTCCTCTACCCGTCCTGTCCTACCTAAGGAGCAGGAGGGAGATGACTGAGAATCACTATTGAAGTTCATAGCCCAAGGCCACAGGCTCACAACAAGTCTGAGACTTAATCATAGGACTACAGATCACCTCCCTCCACCTCACCTTACAGCCACATAACTAAAGGCTCATATACAGGAGTTCTTTTCACCCGGTATGTCATAGCTGTTTTTTAACAAATAATTACAAGGCATAGGAAAAGGCAAAAAATATTGCTTGAGGAGACTGAACAAGCACCAGAACTAGAGTTAGATATGACAGGGATGTTGGAGTTATCAGACCAGGAATTGAAAATAACTATGATGAATATGCTAAGGGCTCTAATGGAAAAGGTGGACAACATGCAAGAACAGATATGTAATATAAGCAGAGAGATGAATATTCTAAAAGTGAAACAAAAATGCTAAAGATCAAAAGCACCGTAACAGAAATGATGAATGCCTTTATGGGCTTATTAGTAAATATGGCTGAGGAAAGACTCTCTGAATTTGAGGATATGCCAATAGAAACTTGAAAAAATGAAAAAGAGGAAAGACTGAAGAAAACAAAACAAAACAAAACCAAGAAGAGAAAATCCAAGAACTGTAGAACAACTATGAAAAGTGTAACATGTGAATAATGGAAAAACCAGAAGAAGAAAGAGAGAGGAATAGAAGCAATATTTGAAGCGATACTGACAGAGAATTTCCCTAAAATTAACGTCAGACACCAAAACATAGACAGACCCAGGAAGCTCAGAGAACACCAAGAAGAATAAATGCCACACACACACAAAAAATGCACCTAGGTATATCATATCCATATGTCATAAAGTCAAAAATAAAGAAAAAAAATCTTGAAAGAAGCCCAAGATAATAAATACCTTTACAGAGGAGCAAAGATAACAATTGTATCTAACTTATTCTCAGAAACTATGAAAGCAAGAAGAGAGTGGGGTGAAATAATTAAAGTGTTCAGAGAAAAAAACCTTCCAAACCTAGATTTCTGTACCCTGCTAAATTGTCCTTTGAGAGGAGAAATAAAGACTTTTTCAGACAAGCAAACATTGAGGTAATTTACTGCCTCAATAGCCTCAATGCAGTAAACCTGCATTGCAAGTAATGTTAAAAGAAGTTCTTCAAAGAGGAAAATGATATAGGATAGAAACAGATCGAACTAAAGAAAGGCACAGCAGAGAATAAGGAGAGGTAAAATAAAAGCTTTTGTTTTTCTTATTCTTAATTGATCAGTTTATTCAAAATATTACGAACAATGTATTCAATTATGTATCTATGTGTGTATATATTTATGTATAAATGAAAAGAATGACAAAATGATACAGGGAATTAAAATTTCATTATTATAAGGTACTTGCACTACCCATGATATAGTATAGCGTGATTTGAAAGGGGACTTGGATTAGTAAGAAATGTGTAGTGAAAACTCTTAAAATAAAACCACTTTAAAAAAGTAACAAAATGAAGTATAATGGAATGCTAAGAAAGAAAAAAAAGAGAATCATATCAAATGCTCATTCAAAACCACAAAAGTCATAAAAAGTGTGGAGGACAAAAAATAAGGGCAAAAAAATATAGAACAGTAACAAATATGGCAGATATTAATCCAATTATATCAATAATTACTTTAAACATCAATGGTCTAAATATACCAATTAAAAAGAGATTGTCAGAGTGAATTGAAAAACAAGACCCAACTATATATTGTGTAGAAAAAAGCTACTTTAAATGTAAGGAAACATATAGATTAACAGTAAAGTGATGGAGAAAGATATACTTTGTTAATATAAATCAAAAGAAAGCAGAAGATATATTGGTTTCAGACATAGCAGGTTTCAGAGCAAGGAAATTAATCTAGGATATTGCAAAATGATAAAGGGATGACTACTCCAAGGAGACATAACAGTCCTTAATATACATGCACCTAACAACAGAGCATCAAAATACACAAGGTAAAAACTTTTAGAACTGCAAGGAGATTTAGATGAATCCACCATAAGAGACTTCAACACCTCTCTATCAGAAATGGACAGATCCAGAAGGCAGGAAATCAGCAACTATTAATAGAGTTGAACACAACTGTACCACTAACCAATCAACTGGATATACTTGGTATCTATAAAACAGCTACAGCCAACAATAGCTGATTACACATTCTTCTCAGCTCACACATAACAAACCTCTCTTGTGCACGATGTCAACAGTGGGAAAGGTTGTGCAAGTGTGGGGGAAGCGAGTATATGGGAACTCTGTAAGTTCTGCTCAATTTTGATATGAATGTAAAACTGCTCTTAAAAAATATTTATTAATCTTCTTTAAAAGAATAAATAAATGTGCCTAATAAATAATATGAGGTCACTGAGTGTTTGCTAAGTATAATATTTTTTAACTGATGGTTTAAATTAAAAACAAAATAAAACAAACAGAATGGACTGGAATAAATAAGATACAATTCAACAGGAATAAGAAACATAAAAATGCTGCATTTAAGCTAATAAAAATCAACCACTTGAGTGACAAAAGCTAGGACCTAGAAATGGACAGAAGAATCCTGGGAGTTTTACTTGGCTAAGCTAAAGTAAGTTAACCTAACTGATGTGCCTGCTAAGAAAAGCTATAGGCTTTCTCAACAGAAGTATCTGGTCAGTGCTTCTCAAAGTTAAGAAAACATAATCATCCAGAGAACTTGCAAATACATCTGATTTTATATAACTCAGGGTGGGGTTTAAGAATCTGCATTTCTAAAAGGTACGTGAAGTGACTGACACAAGTGATAAAACTACTTGCTGTGGATACCACTAGGACTGGCCACCTTTTCATCTATTAAATATGAATGTAGCGGTATTTTCTAATGTTCTGGACACAAACAGTATCTTTCCTAAAATTCTGTTTGTGATTATTTGATCTTTAACAGCCTAAAAGCATGTGCTAATTTTTAAGAGTTTCATTTAAGATGCCAAAACCTAAAGTTTTGACATATACTGAAGTAAGCTTCGTAATCTAGAAAATTTACTAATATGGACTATTAAATAATTCTCTGACATACCAGACAAATGAGGAGCTTGCCAGGGTATGCTCAGAGAACTATTTATAAAAAGCTGTTGAACTCAGAAATCTACAGAAAATGGTTTAACACAGATTACTTTTAAACCTACAACTCAGCAAATTGATTGGTGTTTGATACCACATTTTAAATTCCTCACTTAGTCTGTGTTTGTTAATCTGATGATAGTAATGAGAATAAAACACACTTTTCCTCAGCAGTCTTTTGAAAATTAATGGATGTCCTAAAATTTGAGGTATTCCATTTCAAAATGTTTTGAAGAGCTTGTATCAGTCTTGTAAACACTTGCAGAACATGAGAAAAGACAGACAACAGGAAGTGAAGGAGGAAATTGAGAACTAAAGAGCCTGGTCCAGCAAAACAGAAGCACGACAGAATGAATTTCTTCTGTCTGACCCAGTTCAGTAATAAGACAAATCAGTAGAAGAGTAAGGGAGCTCTGGCTTGACAATGATGACTGACATAAGCTACAAACTAGTTCCCGTCAGTAATGCAAAAAGCCATTCCACTGTTTCAGTGTCTCCTCCAGAGCTCTTGCATTCCCGTACTTCACAAACATTCCAAGTGGAAGCACTTACCATGATAATCCCCTTGGCTTGGTGGATTGGTTAGAATAATCTTCAGGCAACTGAACGGTGTATAATCTGTCCTCTTCCCTTCCTTCCCGAAGCTGTGACGGATATTGTAAGAGTAGCCTTTATCGAACTGATTGGAGGAAAAAGAAACAGACAAAGTAAGCCAATGCTGTACTAATGGTGTCAGCAGTGCCAGCTAGAATCACAGACTGCAAAGTGATATTTTCTAAAATCAATTCAGTATTTATGGGCAGATGTTTCAGCATTTATGGGCAGATGTACATTCATTTTATATATATATATATATATATATATATATATATATATATATATATATATATATTTATCACTTGGGTCCTTTATGATGCAAATAATTTTTTAAGGTGCAAAACTTAGAGGAAAAAATGTCTTAGGTAGAAACAGTTAATGTTTGTGTTTAAAACAGTTGATGTTTGTGTTTAGTTTAAGGATGAGGATAATCCTTTCCTGAGTAGAATAATTAATTTGCCCATTTCTTGGTATGATTCCAAATTTTACACTAGCTGTAAATCAGTTGAGCCTCCTCTGTATTCCCCTTATCCTGGTTTTCCCAGAATTCCTGCATCCTACTCACTCTCCTTAGGAAATGCCTCTTCACATAATTAACCCCTTCCTCTGGATTTTCACCACACAAAGCAAGTAGTCAGCAAATGCTTGATGAATTGCCTCCTACCTGGAACTCCTGACCCCACGTTTATAGAACAAGCTCATGGGATAGAAAGGACTTCAAAGTGGGTGCGATAGGAATTAAAAAAACAAACTGTGTAATGGAACTAAGCTGTCCAATACTTAAAGGAAAGTAGGAAAGAGAATCAGAATAAGAGATGGGAAAATACTGTGGTTTTTTGGGGTGAAATTATTAAATTTGATATCATAATTTATACATAGTGAAATGCGCAGAACTCAAGTCTACAGTTTGACTGTTTCTGACAAATCACTGCACTGTGTAACCTGTACCCCTATCAAGAGATACAACATTTCCATCAACCCCCAGAGTTCCCCTGTTCCTCTTCTCAGACAACATTCTTTCCCTTCCCCCATTTCCAGAAGCCACAACTGATCTGATTTTGGTCAGTGTAGTTTTAGTTATTCTACAATTTTATATAAATGTAATCATACAGTATCAAGTATTTTGTGCCTGAGTTCATGGCTTTTTATGTTTCTGACATTTATCATATGCCATTACATTAACAGTAGTTGTCCCTTTTATTGCTGAGTAGTGCTCCATTGTATGAATGTATCAGTTTATCTAGTCTGCTACTGATGGGCACCTGGGCTTTCCCAGTTGTGGTCTGTTATCAGTAAAGCTGCATGAATATTCTAATAGGTGACTTTTGTGGACTTATATTTTCATTTCTCCTGGATAATTACATAGGAGTGGAATTGTTGGAATTGCCAACTCTTTTCCAGAGTGGCTGTATTATTTTATACACCAACCAGCAATGCCTGAGAGTTCTACATTCTCCCCAAAGTGTGACATTGCTTCTAGTTAAAAATGCCTTTCTAGGAAGGGGGTAGTGGCATATCCTTTTGCATTTCCCTGATGACTAAAACGGTTGAGCACCTTTTTCATGTTTCTTTCTTGGCTAGTGACATGCCTTATTTTGTGAAGTGTCTATTCAACTCTTTTGCCCATTTAAAAAACTGAATTGCCTTCTTTTGATTATTCCATTCTTTTGATTATTCCATTGTAAGAATTCTTTATATATTCTGGATACAAGCCCTTTGTCAAATACAAGTATAACCTTGGAGATATAGTAGGTTCAGTTCCAGACCACCGAAATAAAGCAAGTACTGCAATAAAGCAACTTGCAATCTTTTTGCTGGTGGAGAGTCTTGCCCTCAGTTTAGGGGAGGAAAAAAAAAAAGCAACATCTGTGAAGCTCAAGAAAGTGAAGTGCAATAAAACGAGGTATGCTTGCACAGGTGTTACAAACATTTTCTCACAGTTTGTGGCTTGTTTATGTTCTTGATGTTATCTTCTGATAAGATGAGCAGATGTTTTCATTTTTGATGAACCCCTATTTATCAGCTCTTTTATGGTCCTCTCTAAGCTATGTTTCAAACATACTCTCTTATGTTGTCCTTTAGAAGGTGTTCTGTTTTAGCTTTTAAGTCTAGATGTTGATTCATCTCAAGTTAATTTTTGTGTTTGGTGTGAGTTTTTTTTCTATAGTGGAGGCAAAATCTTTTCCCCTCTACCCACCTAGGTTCAATTGCTGGGGCCCATAAATCTAAATAATAAAAGACAGACTGACATGAAAAAAACAAGTTTGATTACATATGTGCGTAAGCACATGCATGGGAGTTTTACAAAGAAGTGAGACTCAAGGAGGTAGCCAGATGATTGAGGGCCCAGACACATCTTTATAAATGCATATTTTCTTTATTTAAAAGGGAAATCTATACTTTATTTTTAGGCACTTAGGGGAGGTAAAGAGGTTTTCCTGAATTTGCTAGTTCTCAACTTCCTGTAGCTCAAAACAATCCTTAGTCCCAAGTGGCGTATTTTAGGATGGCGTATCCTGGTACCCTTCATCCCCATGTGGATAAACACTTTTCCAACACCATTTGTTGACACTTTCCCTTCCTAACTAAGTCCTTTGGTACCCTTGCCAAATTTGACCATAAACGTGCGGATCTATTTTTGGACGCTGTATACCACTGATCTATATCTATCTATCCATCCATTCATCCATCCATCCATCCATCCATCCTTTGTCCAGTGTCACACTGTCTTCATTACAAAATCTTTAGAGTTAAGCGTCAAATTCAGATAATGTAAGTCCTCCTGCCTGTTCTTTTCCAATATTACTTTGGGTATTCTATATCCATGCATTTCCACATAAATTTTAGAATCAGCTTATCAATTTCTATTTTAAAAAGACTGCTGGAATTTTCAACTATCAGTAGCTTATGGCTTCCTAACTACCTATCTACAACCAGCAAAACAGAAATCCACAACCAGGAAAACAAAAGGCATTTCAACTAGAAGAAAGCTTTCCAAAAAAGAAGACAAACTTTAAAATTATCGTTAAATTTCAGTGGTGAGAACAAGAATGTTAAAAGTTCTAGCACACATCTTTTATGAACAACTTCTGTTTGTTAGTCATAAACTACAATCAATCTTTTTGTGCAAACTTTTAGGTATGAACAGAATTTAATTAGATACAAGATTTATATGTTCATCAGAAAATACTCAAAGAACTTTCTGGTCAGTAATTCTGTTAAAGTAATGGATAGTTACTCTCTCTAAAGGAAGAAAAGCTAAATCAGTATTTTTCACCTCTCTTCATTCCAATTTATTTACCGTGTGTGCGTGCGTGTGTGTGTGTGTGTGTGTGTGTGTGTATACAAAAGCTTTCAGACTATCTGCATATTTATCAAATAGTCTTCTCTAGTTTTCAGACTGGCTAACTATTGAAATATTATACAGAAAGTACATTTGCTGTTAGGTGTTCTTTTAGAGAATACATTCTAAGTGTCCATGTCCACAACTCAAAGGAACATCTCTAAGTATTTACATAGGAATTAAGTGAAGAACACACTTTTCCATCTTGGCTTCCCTAGGCCTCTTCATCCAGTGATGGGAAATGCAGAAAATAAATACTGATCTAAAGGTGGGTGAGTGGCAGTTTGCGACCTCCCAAATTAGTCCTGACATCCCAGCTGTGGTGCTGGCAACACACCAATCTTCATTTCTGCCAAAGACAGCAGCAAATTATTTTCAGGGGCACTATGTTACCAATGGAACTCAAGAAAAATGATAAAGCAGGCACATCTGTTTGTTTTTCTCTTGTAAATCTGTCTTTTGTCAGTCTAATTTACAGGACCCCAGCTGGAGAATTTAAGATGAGCAGAAGAAAAAGGGTTTTTCCTCCCCTACTGTTTCATCCAAGAAAATAGGACATATGTTCTCCATTTTTACACCCTAACCCCTTTCTCTGTAGTCATGGAGAACATTTTCAGTTCTAGACCCCAGAGAAAGCAGATTTTCTTTTTCTTGAATTTCCCCTGAGAAAGGGTCAAGCTAAAATTTTATAATTTTGATAGACTACTTTGTTAGAAAATGAAATGGCAAAACCCACAGAAAAGTACTAAATGGAATGATCCTATGTAATCTGATGATGTAGTTGATTGAGCAGACCACTTTCAGTGAAGCCAACAGATCAAAAGAAATACCAGCTGTGTATCAAAATCCTGCCATAATCGTCAGAGGAAACTAAAAGAGCCCTCTGCTCAGGAATGCAGGTGGTATGTGGGCTAGTAGGTTTGTGAGTCTTTTTCACTTTGTACTATACAAGATTGTACCCAAATAGACTCACAAAACAAGATTTGAGGGTCATCTGTGATCTATATCATTCTAATTGTATCTATTCAGTCAGATATTACGTAAGAACATCATTTATAAATTCCTAATGGGGAATTTAGTACAAATGCACTACTCTGTATTGTTTATTGTTATTAACAATAAAAAATAAAGTACTATTCAGTGATGTTTCAATACTAATAGCTTACATTTGTATAGATCATTAGCAGTTACAAAATAATAATTCTTAGATCCTTTACTGGAAGGTACAAGAATTAGGCATCCCTATTTTATAAACGAGCAAACTAAGGTTTCAAGAGATAGAGTGAACAGTTACTCCAATTACTTAGGAATAAAGTAATTCCAGTGGAAAAGCTGGAATTACAATCCTAGTCTTCTACTTTCTAGAAAATGGTACAAAATGATAAATGGAGAAAATGAATAAAAAACTATGATAACTGTCAGTCATTCATGGCAAACATTCAACGACAGGCTGCTTCCCTCCTGTCACTCAGTTGCTTCAGGACATGTGAAAGTCACACTAAACCACAGGAAAACAAAATTTTTCTGATTCTAGTGAAAACCAGAGATAAGTCTCTATTCTCAAAAGGAACGGTAGGTCTAACAAGCCACTCACTTATTAATTATTTGGTTTCAAATTTACCGTAATTTTAGAATAAAAAAAAAAAACGGCAAACTTGAAGTTAAATATCTGAATGAAAAAATGCTAAGTAGTGCTTCAGCATGCTTTCAAGTTACCAGGCACACTT
The DNA here is from genome assembly GCF_004115265.2 of Rhinolophus ferrumequinum. Classification (NCBI taxonomy): domain Eukaryota; kingdom Metazoa; phylum Chordata; class Mammalia; order Chiroptera; family Rhinolophidae; genus Rhinolophus; species Rhinolophus ferrumequinum. Next base: position 24,314,104 of record NC_046286.1, on the reverse strand, counting down.
GGTATTCCTCCTCCTGTAATACTCTACAGTTGGGGCCATCATAAGGAACTGGAGTGCAAAATCAGAGAAAGGGGAATATGAAAAACAGATAGGAAAGAATGCAGAATACACCATCGCTTATTGAACTGGCAACTCTATCTGGAGCTTTAGCAAATTTAGCTTCCTTATCAGAATCAGAATTTGAGCTTTAACAGGCTTTAGACATCATCTAGTGTGCAGCTATTATGATGTAGAAAAGCAAGGAACAGAGGGTCTAACCCTAAATTGCAGAGTGAGTTGGGAAAAGAACCCTAGTCCCTGCGTTGCCTATTTCAATCACCTCTCATTCACTTCTGTAAACCCCATGCCAAACACAAAGTCCAGAAAACTGCAGCTGCCACTAAATGTTTACTAGGGCGAACAGAATCTTTTTTGTACTGTAAATTCATTGGCTCATCTCTACCAGAGGACTGAAAGCTAATCTTACATGTATTACTCTGTTAACTTTCCGTGACAAGACGATTAGCAAATTCCTACCACTAAACACTGTAACTTAACATATTACTTAAATAGAGGCCTCAACAATTCAACCTGGAGGTAATGGGCTGGGGGGTTGCGTAATTTTAATTGGCTATCAGTTCAGCCAGTGTGCCTGATACTAAGAAAAGGAGAGATTAATGATGGAACTTTCAGCATTGTTTTAGAAGTGTACTTTATTCACTGATAAATACCACTGACATAAAAGTGGATGACAATTTATTAAGATTCTAAGTATAATTTGCCCAAAGTTGAAGACAGAAACCACAGACAACCCTCATTCACAAAAGTAAAAGTATTTATTGAATCACATACTTATAGCCTAAAGGACAATTTAGTAACTCATAACAGGCGGTCAACTTAGTCACTATCTCACTGGTAGGAAAAAAAGCCAACATAAAACAAATATCACCAGAAAAACCACAGGAGTTGGCTGACATGTAGACGTTCTAGTCTAAGATGAGTTGGCTCAGCTTGAATAAATTGATCTTTCCACTCACTGGAAACAAGGGGAGGAAAACGAAAACATCATCCAAGCCTGCAGTCAAAGACTGCACAGAAATTCACTGATGAGGACTTCTAATCTCCAAGGAAAAGGCTCCCTTCTTCACAGATGTAAGAATTGATTTTTACCAACAGTTCGAAGTAAAAAATTAAATGTAAATTTATTTAACTTCTGCAAGCTTACTTTAACACTATTTTCTTATTTTCCCAGATTGCTTTTTGTAATTTTTTTGTTTGCTTTTCTAGATTGCCTTACCTAGCAACTTTAATCCACAGCAAGTGTTTTCTAGAACTAACTTTCTATTATGATAGAATTTTATAGATTTAACTTGAGTGTTAAAAAGATATTTCAAGATAGTACTAACAACCTAGTGTGTGTATGTGTGTAACATATATAATATGGAATAAGTCTAAGGTTTTGAAGATTCCAGGATGATTACAAAAATATAATTCCCTAATCCTACAAATGTTAAGAAATATCTAAATATTTTTATTATAAATATTTACATATATAGGTATATTTCAATTATATGTTTCTAGGTGCATAAAAGTTCATAATTAGCAAATATGTTCTTGGTGTAATACACCTTGTATAAATATGTATTTATCCCGTTCAACACTTTTCCCCTTGTACTGCATTTTGTGTGACATTAATACTGTCACTCCAGTTTTCTTTTTGATTACAGTTGCTGGTATTCCTCTCCCCACCTTGACTGCTAATCTTTCAGTGTCAGAATGTCTTGAATAAATAGTGACCACCCTGTAGTGGTTACTCATGGCATATTAAAATGTATATTTTTCTATCAATGCCAAAAATGAATCAGACTCTACAAAAAAGACAAGATCTTTAGCACACTTTACTTCCATCAAAATTATAAACTTTGCTCCAAAATAACTCTAAAAATGACCTGCTAAACAGATAAGTGATTTTCCCAAAGTCACCACAATATAATGAGATATTTCACTTATTAGATTACACATCATCTTCTAGTCCTTTAAGTTTGGCTACAGTACAGATCACCCCAAGAAAAACTTACATTAGATTTTAAAAGCTAGCAATACATGATAGAAGGAATATATCATCCTCCAAAATGACAATGGCATGAAACAAAGTTTCATGTTATAGTGACAAGCCAAATTGTCCCTCTACAAGTTCAGGGACAAAGAGGAGATCTGTTGCTTTCTGTTACAGGCAAGTGTTTGGTTTCTCTCCAAAGGTCAGAAACCAATAGTTCCCACTTGGTGAGACTAAATTCCCTAAGGCTGCATCAGAAGGAGATCAAAAGAGCAATACACAAAATATTTTATCAAGAATTAGAAAAAGTATGTTGAGTGACGGTAGCTAACTTATTTTTGAAGAGGTTTTACAAGTTGGTTTTGTTTGTTTGTTTGTTTTTTGAGAACCAGTTGATTCTAGGACCAAGGCAGGGAAAACATGAGCCTGGAGTGTCTTGTGGTGCCAGAGAGATGTGCTCAAAAGGAGGGCGGGGCATGTGAAAAGGGCCCCAGAACAGACCTGAAAGAGCTCCCAAATGCCAAAACTGAAACAATTTAAGTAACAAAATAAACAACAATAGCACTGAATTAGAACACATAGAATGAAGTGTATAATTCATAGGCTATCCATGCATACTGACATAAATAAATGAATAAATGGGGGGAAAGGGACAGCTTTTCCTTACAGAAGAACTTCAATTAATAGATCTAGAAGGGTAGAAAAAGAGAAAACAGTCACTAGAACAGTCGTACTAATAATAGTTGCAGGCAAAAACCACCAAAGGATGCCAAATTAGTGGGTAAACAGGACATTTACATAGTTTAAAAGTATCTGTCCCAAGACATTTTGAGGAGAAAATAGTAACTATACAGTGGAGAAGCCCAGCAGACCCCAGCTTAACAAGTGATCAAGTTACATATCCCAGTAATAAGTTATGTTAAGGCCATGTGCCCCTGATAATGATGCATCAGAGGGAACATCAGTCCTGTGATGTTCTGGCCCAAAATGCATAACCTCAATCTAATCCTGAGAAAACAGTAAATAAACCCAAAGTGAAGGACAGTCTACCTAAAACTGACCAGGACCCTTCAAAAGTATAGAGGTCATGAAAGACGAGATTGAGAAACTGTCATAGACTAGAAAAGATTAAGGAGACACGGCAACTAAATGCACTCCTCAATGACCCTTGGAACAGCAGGAAGATGTCAGTGAAACACTGGTGAAATCTGAATAAAATCTCTAGTTAATAGCCTTGCGCCACTGTTAATTTGTTGATTTTGATGACGGTATAACAGCTACGTAAGATGTTAATATTAGGGGAAGGTGGGAAGTGTATGTGGAACTCTTGGTACTGTTTTTGCAACTTATATATAAGTCTAAAATTTTTTTTAAATAAAAAGTTTACATACCAGGCAGTGGACTAGGCATAACATAAATCCGCTTATTTGAATCTCCTAACAACCCTACAAAATTGGTGTCACCATTCCTATTTTACAGCCTGGAAAATTGAGGTTTGAAATGATTAAGTGAAATGTTCAAACACACAGTAAAATGTCATGTCAGGACTGACACCTTTTTATGCCTTGCTCAAAGTTCATGTTCTTTCTACCACGTTATGATAAACACACGTAAAAGCATTTATGACCCAGGAAACACAGGTCATCTCTTCTGAAACTAGGTTAAAATCTTAAAGTGGCAACAATTCTAGAAACAGCTTCTGCTATTAGAACTTAGTGATAATTTTCAATTTGCTTAAAATATGTTGTATAAGGGAAACAGAAAGGTTTTCTATCATAACAACAAAGGGAAAATTACCGTATATTTAAGTAAAGCCATTTTAATTTACTGTAACATCTAGCAAGTCTTGCAGAGCTCCACAAGTTACATCATATTACTATGCTAACCAAAATAAAGTATAAGAAAGGTGGATTTGTTACAGGGGTTGTTCAACTTCCTGTTATCTTATTAATACATAGTTCAAAGATACCTGGTATGGAAAAATTAAACGAATTTTCAGATTTATTTTGGTGGGTTTTTTTTTCCTTGCAACATTATATCATTTACCTATATAACCAACATATAAATATTATTTGATACAAAGGAATAGCATGTCAAACCCCAGGAAAATATCTATCTAAGAAATAATGAAATATTCATGACTGAAGAGAAAACCTTCTTCCTCTCCCCTTTTACTGACCTGTTACTCACAGGTACCACAGTAATGATAGGTTACTTCAACTTGTGAGTTATGATAAGGATCAGAATTAAAGTCTCAAAACAAAGTGGCTGCTTTCTTATAACGAAATGTAACTAAATTGAATTACTGACGGATTGCGTTCTCAGCAATGCAGGAAGATGGCTCTACCAAGGGAAAGCTATGTAAACATATTGTATGGCTTTAGGTTATCTGTTGGCTTCTCAAATTTGATTTGTTATCTCGTTAAGAAACTGCATTCATGTTGCCCCACTATTCTTTTGAATTAACTATATATCGGGAGTATGCTAACAGAAAAGGATGAAGAGGCAAACCAGGAAAATATATATTTTTTTCAATTTCCCCAACTTAAAACAACTTTAAAGTACATATTTTTAAGTGTTAGAAGATACTTTAAATAGCCTAACAAATCTCTTATATATTCCTTCATAGGAATTAAATTTTAAAATTAACTCTATCAATAATATATTATAATGAACATGGTCAAAAGAACAATTAGGGAGAATAATCTGCCTACTGAGCAAAGACTAAATCAGATAGTTTGCAACATTTCAAAACAAAGTATTTCGTTAAAAAACAAAATTTTGAAATCTGTAGTGCCTTAGTCAAGAAAAACAAAAACAAAAAACAAACAAAAAAACACACTAAACTATAAATATGAAAATTGTTACTTATATCTTATATATATAAAATGCTTCTAAAAAGTGAATTTTCAAACCACTTGGTAATTATCTCATCTATTTTCACTACATCACTAAAGTATGTAGAAACAGTTAACTTACTACATTTCCTGATGGATACCTGAGTAACAGAGGTCCTCAATAGCAAATCTGAAACTCTGGTCTAGCTCTGCTGATTCCCTATCCAGAACTCATTCCCTGAATCATGACACATCTCAGCTATTTACCATGTCATGAAGGATGCAGAATAGCTTGTCACCATGTATGAGAAAGAACAAATACAACATAGTTGTGTTTAGTCTACCAGTCTCCATTGTCATGTCTTGGTATTTTTAAAAATTCAATAAATAAAAACCATCATTTGGTACGGTAGAAATTACTGCTTTGTTTATTGGCTGTATCATCTTGATGGGGGCGGGGCGGGGGGGTCTTGGGCTAGGCCACATATCCATGATCCTTCTAGCTGTGATTTCTATCTACAAAACAGGTAAAATCTATGTGTATTGTTGTTCCCCAGGAGCTTGGTTTAAACGTGTTTAGATGCCTACTCAGCACCCAAGTGGAGATGCAGAGTAGGCAGTTGGATATATGTGAGTCTAGAGGAAGAGAGGTCTGCCTGTAGAACACATGAGAATGTAAACCCCAAGACAGGAACTGCATCTATTTTGTTAGCTTCTGTGCCTTTAGCTCCTATGACAAAGCCTGGCACCCAGAAGTGGCTCTGTAAATATTAAATGGGACTAAATGCAACTGCCATGACATTACATATTTTTTATCTACATAAATGGCAATTTTACATGGTTCCACCTAATACTTATCAAATGAATAGTAAACATTAATCTTTCATTTCACAGTCTCTCCTCTCTGCCTGAGCTAGAAAAAAATGCTGTCCTTCTAGAAAAAAGAGTAGAGCTGAGTGAATGGAGAAGCCCAAGGTTGATCCTTGCTCCTTTTTAGAGCTAGCAGCTGGGGTCTCATGCCCCTTTTACTGTCTAGTGTGTGATAGGCACTAAATAAACATTTATTCTTGGTGCCGATGATGACAATAATTACCTTTTCCTGATATTTCCTATAAATAATTATTAGAAAATCAAAGCCAGCCTCATAAATTATATAAGCAGTTGACTTTGAATACATTTCCAATACTTTTCGCAGTACTATTAATACAATCACCATTTTATACATAAAATGACTGAGTAACAGGAAGATTATTTTTCCAATGCCATAGCAGAAGAATAGAGAAATAAAGTCAAAGTAGCTATCTTTTTCAGTTTATCATGTCATAAATTAAACATTTATTATAAATTATCACTTTTCACAGTGTTTTACAAAGAAAAGCTGCTCCTGAAATAAGAACTCCTAATACACATTAATTTGAACTTAATGATTTAATGACAAGGTAATAACAAAAAAGGAGAGCTGGAGATAGCTGTGAAAATCTAAAATTGGCTCTCTGATATGACAACTTCTAGACTCACAAGTGTACTAGCCACTGAACATATAATTTTCTTTTAAATTGGAAAGCCACCTCCGGTGTCCTATACAGCATACAAATGTGCAGGACAGTAATGTGAAACATAACACATAAAGTTACAGGACTAATATTTCTTTGTGCAGCTTTGAAGAGTAATTTGTTGCATACTAATAATCCCCAAGTTGATACACTTAATTTGTTTCTAAACAAATAAAAGCACAGGGGCCGGCCCAGTGGCTCAGGTGGTTAGAGTTCCGTGCTCCTAACTCCAAAGGCTGCCGGTTCGATTCCCACATAGGCCAGTGGGCTCTCAACCAGAAGGTTGTCAGTTCAATTGCTCGAGTGAGTCCCACAAGGGATGGTGGGCTTCGCCCCCTGCAACTAAAATTGAACATGGCACCTTGAGTTGAGCTGCCGCTGAGCTCCCGGATGGTTCAGTTGGTTGGAGCGCGTCCTCTCAACAACAACGTTGCCGGTTCGACTCCCGCAAGGGATGGTGGCCTGTGCCCCCTGCAACTAGTAATGGCAACTGGACCTGGAGCTGAGCTGTGCCCTCCACAACTACGACTGAAAGGACAACAACTTGAAGATGAATGGCACCCTCCACAACTAAGATTGAAAGGACAACAACTTGACTTGGAAAAAAGTCCTGGAAGTACACACTGTTCCCCAATAATAAAGTCCTGTTCCCCTTCCCCAATAAAAATAAATAAATAAATAAAAGCACAATATCACTTTTGAAAGTTCAGTAGTAATTTTCACCAAGCAGTTACTATTAGATGATTTATATGTATGATGAAGAATGTGTTTTATCTTATAATAGTGAACGATCTGCAATTCACAAAACTTGCTGCTCTAACTTGTGTCAAGCAATGAATGTACCCCACCGTGTGGTTTAGGTTTCTCTTTCTTAGCTGTATTAAATGCTATCAGACAGTGAATTGTGACAGCAGGGACTTCTCCCTATTATATTTCTAAGCCTAATGCCCACTATTCTTGACAGCAAGGGTCTTCAAAAATTCCAAATTAAAGTCCATAGGTATGCACATAAAATTACATATAAATGTATAATGAACTGTTAAATCTCAATTCTTTAAAGGTTCAGAAGATTATTATCCACTCTTCCCTTTTGTTATGAAAACATCTTCTCATACAAACCTGAAAAATTAAGCTACCCGACCAATAAACCCAAGCTGTTTAGCTCGTAAATTGAGGTGACACAATGTATAAAGGAAAGTCACCTTAATTCCACTAAGGGGAAAAATATCCACTAAAACCCATCTCTCTTAGCTGAGCCCTTTATTCAATATTGAAACAAGTAATCTCAAATTCCATGGTTTGGCCACTGCTCAACACGCTTTCATTCAACAGGGGATTGAACAAAGCAAAATAAAAAGGAGCTTTAAGCTGTATTTTCTTCCCTTTTTGCTATACTACACTGACAGCATCTTGTTTGTTAATTAAACTTTGTTTTCCTTAAAGAAATTGACTGTGGAGTACTATATTGGAGAAAGGAGGCAGAAAATAAAAGACATGGTTTTAGAAAATCTAGGTTTTAAAAATTCTATAGATATAAAATATTCATAAATGGTAAGAAAAATATAGAGAAACCTTCCAACAAATACAGACTGAGATGTTAAGGATTTAACATGTACAAGAGTGACACAGAGGCAGAACCTTTGGTGGCTGGAGGCCCCTCTCACAGATTACACATGAATCAAGGTAGCTCTATTCTGGTGACTCAAGAGTTCATATGCATTGCCTATTTTTGCTCATTCCTCTGAGGAGATGAGTTATGAATTTAAACTTTTAGAAACTATAAACCCTGTTAAGAATGAGTAATTTGCCAAATTTGCTGGAATCCTCAAATATAATTTTTGATTTTGTGAGCCTGATTTTCATTGTGTTTCTTACTTAAAAAGAGAATGCATTCACTGCTATGTGCTCTGTCTAATAATACTTGTAGTCAGGGTAGAGCAATCATGGAGGGAAAAAACAAGCAAAACTCTTATTCATTACCTTATTGATATGTAGGAACTTTTGCTTTGATAATAATTTAAAGAAGATATGTCATTTCTAATTTTGCCATCGTAAAACACAAAATAATAATGCAGTAAAATTCTAAGTTTATGCAAAATCTTCTGACAGAAATGACAGGTGTTCTAAAGAGGAATGATTGAAAAGTTTAAAAAATGAGACAACGCTTTTCATGTATTTTTTATTTGGGTTTTTGATACTTGAATATGCAAGAACTAGAGGAACACTGGCTTTCTTTATTATTTTATCATTATGTAAATCAAATAGATTTACTTTTCCAATAAAATTCTATGTCTAAATTGCCAATGTCAGTATCTCAGGGGCAAAAAAAAATTGTACGAATGACACCAGTTTGAAGGTAACATCAATTGGAAAAAAAAATGCTCCTCAGCTTTACAACCAGAATATTAACAAACTTTATACTTTCCTGAATCTCTCACTAAAAACTGACAACGAGCGTGAACTACATAGTCTCCTTCCTCATGAAACAGTAATTCCAAAATTAAAATCAAAGTTATCTTGAATTCACATTCCAACACTTGTGGTTTAATTTCTGGAAAAGAAGTTGTTTTGTAATTACAGTAAGAGCTATCTTTTAGTCAATGCTTCCTCTGTTATAGGTACTGTCCTACAGACTTTATTTTGCTTAAGTCCTAACAACTCTATGAAGAAGGCTTCAGTACTGTTTTAGAGATAAGGAAACTGAGGTTCAGAGTAATAAAGGAACTTGCTTAATGAAGCCTGGACAGCTAATCAGTGGTGGAACTGAGATCTGAATTCACGTCTGAATAACTAGAAAGCACCTTCTCTGAAAACGTAATTTTTCAAATCAAGGTGTTACAAATCTGAAATACAAAATATGACCAGCACCTAACAATATTTTCAGAGTGTGATTATTTCTCCTATTAATATTTTCCCCATTTGAAAAGTAGACATCATAGTCACTTATTTTTTCTAGATCCTACTAAACATACATTGTATAGTATATAACATGAATAATTATTCCAAAAGTTACCTCTATTATAAAATTAGATCTACTTTATGTCAGTAAAAAGTTAAATCGATTTTGCTAACAAACACCTACATTTTTACAACACTTCAAAAATTGTCATGATTTGACATTCTGAGAGCATAACAAGTGGCTATTGTGAATGACAGAATATGAAATACAATTGAGAGCTAGTGGCACACCTCGCTCTCAATTATCATGTAGCGCAGTTTGTTTTATTTTTAAAACAAAAAATCTCAATGTTTTAATTCCAATCATGCAATTAATTTGATTACTAAAAAATGTTGAATGACATGGTTTATTTTCCTCCTAACTTAATTGCAATTTACAGGCAAAACACTGACAAGCATCTTTACAGATCCTGGAAAGCCACTTAATTCCTTTTCATTAGAATTCCCAGAAAGGAGTCAATCCTTTCAATGTTAAGTATCCAAATATTTTACAATACTTATAATCAGAAAAATTATCTTAATGTTAGAACATCAATGCTTTTTATGGTACCAAGAGAAAGCCCTCAAAGTAGAGAGAAGAGAACTGTGATGGCCAAGATTGCTGATGGTGCATGGGATACATGATCAAGTTCATGAATTCCACAAGATTAAAGATATTTGTTAACTAGGTAACCACAAAAGAAATGGTAAGACATTTTCCACTCCACAATACACACAAGGAATCAAATCAAAAAGTTGAAAAAAGCATTTACCTTGTACTAAAATACTACAAACCTATATAAAATAGGAGAATAAAAAAAGGGATTATACATAGCTCTTTCACCTCAGTTAACTTTGATTCCTAACATTTTCTCAGTGTTTCTATTACCTTTCTTAAAGATGTCACCATGGCTCAGCAGCTACCGTAATGAGCTAACGAACTAAAAGGATGGTTTCTCATGCACACACAATTCATTTCCACATCCACAGAAAATAATGGGCAAGAAAACTACTAGAGTCAACCAAAGCAAAGAGTGAGATCTGAAATGAAAGCTGGAGGCTTATGAATTCACCTTAGAATTCACAGGCGGAAGATGAGCTTTAATGTATAAGTTTTTCTCATTTAATTATAGTTTTACTTCTATAACTTTGGGTTTAAATTCTATTTTTTAAGAAGGTTGAGTAATGAACACAGTAGAAGATAACATTCAGGGAGAAAGGGAAGAGCTCATGTATAAAAATGAAATCCAAGCTTAGAACTTCCTTTACTTATTATACTCATCAATGTTTTTGGTTTCAAGAAAACTGTTTACGTAATTTTGCAACACTAATTTTCAATTAAGTCTATTACCTTAAAAGAGAACATTATTAGAAATTGACACTTCCCATAAATGACAAGTTGATAGTACTTACGAATTCCTCTTTCTACCAAAGAGCTTAGTTACTTTCTTTCACATTAATATGCACAAAATGAGTTTTTGTTAACTATCAGTAATTTTTAAAGCAAACGACAATAACAACCATGCATACAGCACCTATATGTGCCTGGCATTGTGCTAGGGACTTGACAGACGTAATAGCTGCTCCTCACAAGAACCAATGCAAAATAGGGATTATTATTCCCACATACAGATGAGGGCACAAGACAGACTTTGGTGAAGGTAGATATTTTAACCAAGACCATAAAGCGACCAAGTCAAACCTTAACAGACCGAAATAATCATCACTGTGCTCCCTCATAACTGATATATGAGGTTAGACAATGAAGTTTGTGAACTTGCTGCACCGATGGTGCTAACCATTTTTCATATCAGAGGGATTATCATTATGAATTTGTACCAACTGGACAAACAGTTAACCAAGTTTACTATTTGGAAGTGCTGAAAAGGCTGCATGAAAAAGTTAGATGACCTCAACTTTTCGCCAACAATTGATGGCTCTTGCATCACGACAATGCACAAGCTCACACGGCACTATCTGTGAGGGAGTTTTGAGCCAGTAAACAAGTAACTGTATTGGAACACCCTCCCTACTCACCTGATCAGGCCCCCAATGACTTCTTTCTTTACCTGAAGATAAAGGAAATATTGAAAGGAAGACATTTTGATGACATTCAGGACATCAAGGGTTATGTGATGACAGCGCTGATGGCTATTCCACAAAAAGAGTTCCAAAATTGCTTTGAAGCGTGGATTAGGCACTGGCATCAGTGCATAGCTTCCCAAGGGGGATACTTCAAAGGTGACCATAGTGATATTCAGCAATGAGGTATATGTAGCACTTTTTCTAGGATGAGTTCGCAAACTTAATTGTCTGACCTCATAGCTTATCCTAACTTTGATGTACTAACAATCTGCACTCTAGCAAGAATTTTCACTTCCAGGCAACTTACTTAACTCTTGATTCTCACACACAAAAAGGCAGGTATCATTTCCTTCCTTCCACAGGGGAGAAAGCAGAGCCCCAAACACAGTACACAGCTTTTCAGAGCTCCCAAGGCAGATGTGAGGACCTGGGTTGTGACCTGTAGCCTTCACATCCAGTGTTCTTTCTCAGGCCTTCCAGTAGTTGAAGACAATGTATCACAATGAAGTACCTGGACAGGCACACCCCCCTGAAGACTGATAGCTCTCTGATCTTCATACTTAACCACATACTGACCCGCCATTTTTATTATTCCCATAATATCTTTGTAAGAATAAAATTTTATACACATTTTTCTTTATTTGGAAATCAAAACTTGAAATATAAAAGTTATGATTACTGCTTCTTTGGGGGGGGGGGCGGGAATATTGGGGAATAGTGTGTTTCTCCAGAGCCCATCAGCTCCAAGTCATTGTCCTTCAATCTAGTTGTGGAGGGCGCAGCTCAGCTCCAAGTCCAGTTGCCATTTTCAATCTTTAGTTGCAGGGGGTGCAGCCCACCATCCCATGTGGGAATTGAACCAGCAACCTTGTTAAGACCTCGTGCTCTAACCAACTGAACTATCCAGCCATCCCTCCAGAAGCTCAGCAGCAGGTGGTTGTCTTCAATCTAGTTGTGGAGGGCGCAGCTCACTGGCTTATGTGGGAATCGAACCAGCAACCCTGTTGTTCAGAGCTCATGCTCTAACCAACTGAGCTATATGGCTACCCCGATTACTGCTTGTTTTTTAAATTTGCCTTCCTGTATAACTAGAAAATTATACTAACTACACCGATTCTAATTCATGTGGCCAAATACAAAACACTTTTGAGTACTCAGAAAAACTTCAAATGAGGTATAGCACATATCTATAACACAATTGTCCTTTTGAATATGGTTCAAAAGATACTTGACAACTCAAGAAATATATAGTGAAAGGCCTTTCATAATATTGTACGACATATCAGAAAAGAAATGGTTATGAACAAATAGGAATAGTCTATGACCAAACCAAATGCATACATATACTTTTGGCCCAGTCCTAAAATGTCAACCATAAGAAAATAATGCAAAATGATAAAATTATTAACAGACTCCACTGCAGTACATCTCGAAAAATGTAATTATGATTTCCATTGCTTTATAAGATGATGAAAAATACTGTGCTAAAGGGATCTTTTAAAATGAGTCTTTAGAAAGCCCCCAAATACGACTAAGATATGATTAGGAACATAAGTTAAATACAATGATACCACCCATAACTCTAGCAAGTAGATCATGGAAAAGGGGGTAAAGGCAGAGTGCACTTTGCTTTTCTCCACACACTACACAGTATTTTATGTCCTGTTGAAAACATGACAATACATTTGACAGCTTTTCCTGGTGTGCTCAGAGAAAAGCCTTAAGACTCTAAAATGGTAGGTGGTTTGGGGGCGGGGAGAAGATTCCAAAAAGAAATATTTTTCACAATAAGAAATTCAAACATAAAAAATTTAAAATGCAGAGCTTTCATTTCTTAGGTACATTTCTTAGGTACACCTTTTCATTGCTATCCACTGGGAGTTCACTAAATAACAACTCCTATGTGTGTAACTAAAATTTAAAACAATGTTTCTCGGCAGATACAACTATTATAGAAATGTAGCATCCATAGCTTCCATTCTTAAAATTCATGCTTTTTTAGGCCTACAGATAGGATACTGCCCTACCATCACTTTTAGTGTCAATAGCACAATCTCACGTTGCTTTCCTAACAATTGCTGTGTTATTTTGTAGAATTAAAGGTATAGCTATGGGATAGGATAGCTGTATCTCTGAAAAGCTAAATGGTATTGAGTGCTTATTTTTTCATGGGACTGTTCTAAGCGCTTTCCATGCATCTACTTCATTTAATCCTCACAATAACCCTTTAAGACAGATACTATTAGGATCCTCATTTTACAGACAAGGAAACTAGAGCACAGAAAGGATAAGTCACCTGCCAAAAGTCAGGTTACAGCTGCTAAGTGGTACAACAGAAATATGACTCCAAGCAATTTGATTTCCAAGCTCTCAGTTGCTCTGGAAAACTCTGTCATTTATAAAACTACCTCCTCTCTCCAGAATTTATTTGGTGGTGGTGATGGGAGGTAGGGGACAGAGGTAGGAAAATGAAATTATCCTAAATCACTCTATTTGTCTCCCTTTAACTTCTGAGCCAAGAAGAAGTTATGCTGTCAGTCCACTGGCTCCCATTGGTGTTACATCTGAAATACCTAGAAATGGTATCAAAAACTTTGCTTTGATTCTGAGCTATACAGATTACTGGGTTTGTGACTTCAGGCAATTGATTTTACCTTTTTGAGACTCAATTCCAGTCCATAAAATGAGATTCAAAAATACTGCCTTCCCTATTAACTGTATTTCAGAGGAACCAAATACCCAAGATGATCAGAGGACATTCTTCACAGAAGAACTGCAGCTAATAAATGAAGAAATGAAAAGAAAATAATTGATTTGGGGAAGATAATTTAATAGATAAAAGTTGAAGGGGAACTTTGCAAGGGAATGTTCAGGCTAGTGATATACCTCCTGATGTGATACAATATCAAAAGCAAAGTACCACTTATGAAGGATTCTCACCAACAGGGTTGAACCTGAATTTATATAAACTCTACAGCTAACTCCATTTACAGGAAAAATGGGAAATATGATAACAAATTAAATGACACCACAGGAAGTAAACAAATCTGGAATGTGAAACATTCTATAGAACAACTGGTTCATTTCTTCAATAGGCTATGGACTGAAAAAAATAAGAAAGAAAGAAAGAAAGGAAAGGAAAGGAGAAGTACTAAGTAAAGGATTACTAAAAGGGATTTGTAAGACAACAGCCAAATGTAACACACAACCTGATGTAGATCCTCATTCAAAAAAAATCATATATATATATATATTGCCCTAATTACCTATTATTTGTGTGTGTGCGTGTGTGTGTGTGTATTAGGTAATTGGGGAAATTTGAATTTGCCCTGGATATTAGATGTTATAAAAAAATGTACTGTTAATTTTGCCAAGTGGTAAGATAATGACATTATTATTATGTAAGAAAATGTCCATATTTTCTAGGGACACATACAAAAGTATGTAGATATCCCAATGACATTGTCTGGAATTTGCTTTGAAATGCTTCAGCTAAAATCCAAAGAATAAAAGAGATAAATGAAATATGGAAAACACTAATAATTGTTTGATACGATTATGGGGATTTGTGTTTGCATATGTTCTAAATTAGGAGTCTACAAACTATGTCCGGCCCACAAGCCAAATCCAGACAAATGTCTGTTTCTGACAGTAACAGTCTTGTCCATTTGTTAAATATTGCCTATGCTTGAGTTCATGCTTCAACAGCAGAGTAGGTGCAATGGAAATTATATGGTCCACAAAGCCAAAAATATTTACTATCTTTCCCTTTAAAGAAAGTTGACTTACTCTTGTACCAAATTCTCAATTTTTACTGTCTCTTTGAGAGGAAAGTTAGCCTCAAAAGATTTTCAGAGCTTTTCTCCTTATAATTTAGCAAGCATTTTTCCTAATCTAGCTTCTCACAAATAAAACAGAATCACCCACATAGTAGGATTTAGGTAGGTAGTGTCATGCTTTTTCCCATAAATGAATAAATCATTTCATAGCTTCAAGGTATTAATAGTCACTTTTCTGATAAATCTAGATGGTTATAATGAAAGTAAACAAAAAAAGCCAAAAAAACAGAGGTAAAAAAATTAAAATGAAAAAATTATTATTATTGTACTTCGAGTTCCCTGGGTTTAATAAAATAGCTCAAGGGAAATAATACATTACATGTTTCAACACATTACAACCAAAGGGTGTTATTTATTTAGGGATGAGGGGAGGGAAGACCTATATACACATACGGTTCTGGAATTTCCTCCCTTTGAATCCAGCAAGAAACACTATAAACTGATGGGCCATTTCTTCTAACTATAAACTTCTATATATTCTGGATTAATAGTTTAAAGACATTCTTTGACAGTCTTCAACTTAGCTTGCATAACCTTCAGGTATACCCAAGAGCTGATTAGTAATTTAAGGCCTGACAACAGCAAAATTTCAGAGGAAAATATACTGAGACATGAGTGAGTTTAATATTAGTATATTAGCCAAAGGGCATAATTAGTATATTAGCCAAAGGGCATAATTAAAACTACATCGCTCCTTTAAATCTACATAGTTATGTCTCAAAGACATTCTCATTAGTATCTTTTACTCTGCCACTAAGCCAGAAAGGGCCTCAAGTCTACAAGGTTGGGAAATAAACATAAAATTAAAAAGTTAAAGCATATATGTTCAGGTCAAATAAAATACCTACAATATTCAATTACTGAAATTTCCTTTGTTAAGTAATATATAAAATCCCCCAGACAAGCATCATTGCTGGTGAGTCCACAACAATAATATCTGTGCATGACCATATGCCCCAAATTTTACAGGGAAAAACACCCAGAGTGGTTTAACAAACTATTTTCATTTTAGAAGAGAGAACGCTGCTTTTTCTGACAATAACTCAATTGGAAATTTCTACTAAGCAGCACTTCCTTTACTATGCAATGATAACTGATGTTTCTAATGATCAGCCTGCAGCAGTTCCAAATCCTGAAGTTCATTCTAAATCAGTAAAAAGATGAAATTAATTTCAGCATACTTTAGGTAGTGAGTACACGTCCTAAGACTCTCATTAAGATTGATAATATATTTAAGATACATAGGGCAGCTGTCCATCAAAAGGCGGTTCAACTCAAAGTCAGACATTTACAGGGGCCACACTGAGAAGCTCTTCTATTATGGTTGACAAGACGGGGGGAGGGGGGACGTGACCCCTCTCAAACTCTGGGGCATGGAACTCTGTGGGGTATTAAGAGGAACTCTGTCCAAGGGCTTGAAGGAATCTGAAATTCCTTTTAGGGAAAATATTGGCCTAAACAGTGGCCCTTCTCCTTCCTGCTCCCATTGACATGGATCAAATCTGCTGAGAGAGAAGCTGGAAAAGCAGTTAGGAAAGTTCTGTAATAATCCAAATGAGAGAGTGTGAAGCATAGACCAGCACTGGGGCAGTAAGGATGCTGAGAATTGATACACTTTGAAGGTTGATCCAAAAGGATGTGGTGACAGCATAGATATGACAGAAAAAAAGGAGTCCAAGACTGTGTATATTAAGGTTTTTTTAATCTGAGCAACTGAAAGAATGGAATTGTCATTATCTGAGATGGAAAAGCTGTAGGAGTTGGTCTGGGGCAGTCTGGTGGACCAGGAGCTGAGTTAGGGACTTTAAGTTTGAGGTGCTTCAAATATTATTGTTTTTGTATGATCTAGGTTCTACATCATGAGTAGACACTTGGCTATCAGGGTCTCTATAGAGCTCAGGAGGAGGCTAGACTGGAGATATACATTAGACACCTTAAAAAAGAATGGGCCCACCTGGGGAGTCAGTATAGTTTTTTTTTTTAAAGGACTATGCTGTGTCCTGGGCACTAAAATATCAGAAGAGAATGTAATACTGCCTTAGGGATGTTGAACATCTATGACATCTACATTATCTAAGCTCTAGCCTGTATCCCATGAACTCTTTTGAACAAGTTCTTCAAATTTTGATCAAGGTAAATTTATCTTTTCTTCAATTCAAGAAAGATGATTATTGTGACATCAATCAGATGGGACTCTGAGCTGAGCAGATCCTCAGATACAACCTTGATAAAGGCACACCTTGCTTTAGGTAAGAAGTACAGACAAAGCCAAGGAAAGACTGAATTCACTAGAACAAGGGAAACACTGACGTGTTCTACCAAGATGATGACACAGTACTGAAGGGAGACCCACATGATTTCTGCAATGATGACTTTCATGGACTCAGGTTCAATCCTTTAAATCTGTCAAAAATTCAAGGACACAAAAGTGTGTGACATGTGAAAAACTCGTGAGGTACTGATCTAAATCACCCTTATGTCACCACAAAGCCTAAAAGGTATCTTTGAAATGACGAGCTAAGAGGTAGCCGTTTGGCACTCATTAGAAAACTGAACTCTGAAGAGATCTTATCTCATCACTCCCCACCAACGTTCTTTAGACATCTGACATTTAAAGGGAAACCCAAATACATGTATCAAGTAACCATTCATTTAGATTTCCTAACCACCTCCCTATATCAGGCAAGACCGTCAGACAGCAATGAAACCAGCCTATAATTTCTCAGCATCCAGCAGGAATACTTTCACTGAGATATAGTAACATGCTCTCGGCTTTTACAAAGATTCAATATGAGACTCATCCACTGAGTTATAGTTCTGTGTCTTTAGCCAAACCGTGGTTTAAAAAGGTCCTGCATTATGATACCTGAACAGCCTTTATACAAACACTTCGCACGTTATGAAATACTTATGTGTTCCAATTCTGTATGTCCAAATCCCATCACCTTTCATGAATCAATTAAAAATATCCAATTCCCCATAAAACCCTCACCGAGTCCGCTGAGCAGATATCGTATCTCACTCTTGAACTTGACCTAATACTGTATCACTTTCTACCTCACAATAAATGAGAACTACAGGAGGAACATTTTATTGATTATCTACATCAGACACTGTGCTGATAAGAGTACACTGAGAATATTATCATATGTAGTCCCCCTACCAATTCCATTACTATCCTTATTTGACGGATGAAAGAGCTGAAGTTGAGAGACGCTAACCTCTCAAAGTTACATAGTTAGTAATGAGCAGATGAGGTCTGAGCTCTGGTCTGAGTCCATTCTTCCCATTACATAGCACATTTCCTTCCAAAATAAGCGGAACCACCCTGCTCAGGAGGCCAGTGTTTTATTTAGTAAGTTATGTGAAAGATTTCCAAGTATCCAATAAATGTGACTTGAATTTAAACGTGAAAGAACCGTGGTCTCTGCCCCTCAAAAAGCTTATAAGTCATTGGAAGGTAATTCAATAGCTGTATTATAAGATAGAAGTTTTATCAGTCTAGTATAGACTGTTTTCCTTGAGATCATGAGTCCTGTCTTGTGCACCTGTTTTTTTCACTCACACTCCTTAAAACATTGGCATATATATATGTGTGTATATATATATATGAATATGAATTTGTAAGCGTTCTAGTCTAATGAAATTATACTTCTTTCTAAAAATGAGGATTGTGGGATTTTTTTCCCCCTTAACTAAATTTAGGGCTCAAATAAAATAATTAGCTAGGTGTTCAGCAATGCCTTTTTCTGTGTCTTTCAATATTCTGTTTTTATTTTTCATCTTTCCAACGTACATATACACAACGGAATATTACTCGGCCATAAGAAAAGATGAAATACTGCCATTTGCAACAACATGGATGGATTTTGAGATGATTATACTAAGTGAAATAAATCAGACAGAAAAAGTTGAGAACCACATGACTTCACTCATATGTGGGATATAAAAGTGAAACAACAAAGGAACAAGATAAATAAACAAAAACTCACAGGCACAGACAAGACATTGTCATTGAACTCCTTATACGATTCATTCATTTATTTAACAACTTTTATTAGACAACTATGAACCTTTGGGCACCGTGCCAAGAGATGGTGCATGGTGGTAAAAAAGACAGAAAAGGTCCCTATTCTCAGGAAGCATTGTATGGGAGGGGAGAGTTACACTACACAATACTCACTCCATAAACATGTTCATAAATTCTCTTTCCATTTCTTTAATTATTCCCAGCACATCCTTCATTTTCATGAGTCTTCACCACTTCTTACCACCCCAGCTTGAAAATAATTATTCCCTGGCACAGTCGCCCTTTATACCTAATATGTTCTATTTCTTTCCTTCCTGACTTCTCAAACTTCTGGAACAAATACTCTATTGCCATTGCCCCTTTTCTTCCTGTGGTCAATAAAACTAGGAAATCTGTCTCCTGTTCTGTACTTTTCACAGAAGCAACTTCCTAAAAACAATATCCATGCCTTTCTCAGTTCTGAATACCACCTTACTTTTGAAATTCTCCTCTTTCTTAGGAAAGAAAGTAATCCAACCTCATTTCTCTCTTCTACTCCAATTTTACTGATTATCCTGCTTTCACTTTAGGTTCCTCCATTTCTATTCCAAGCAGCAGTAATCCTCAAAGCTGAGTCTTCTGCTCTCTAAATTTCTCTCTACACTCCCTAGCTGCCAACTTACCTTCAGAAGAAACCAGAAACCAGATCACTCAATTTCTCTTGTGAATTTCTGCCCTCTTTGCTGTAGTGCCAAGAACTCCTAAGAACACATTGTGAAATCCACTGTATTAGTCGATGTGTCCTAAAACGATCTCTGCTGGAATTCAGTCCCTAATTCCATTCTTTCCCCTTAACCTTCCTCTCCATTCTAGGTTACATGGAAACCTCTTAATAAGCCAACACAAATTTGATTCTACCTATGGAAACTTTACTGATTACTCCATATCAAGCTCATATCTCCTTCCTATGAAGTCCTAAAATAAGAATAGCCAGCACTTACAGAACGTCAGAATCTGTACCAAGCCCTTATTGACTCCTTACCGCAATCAATGAAGTATAGACATAGGTAGATAGAGATATATCTATATATCTACCTATGTATACATAATTACTGTCCACATTTTATATGTGATGACATACATCAGGTAATTTGCCCAAAGTCACACAGTTTTTTAATAGTGGAACCAAATCTGAACTCAGTCTGATTCCAAGTCTGAGCTCTATATTCTGTTAGTTCTTACCAGCCTTTTTCATGTCGCTGAGCATATGTAAAATTATATTTGTAAAGCACTATAGGGTAAATGGGAAAAGAAACTACTCATAGTTGAAGGCAACTAGCTTCGAGCACCCCAGGCCCACCCAAGCTTCCTCAAGGGTTCATGGGATCAATATTGGAGCATACTGGAAATTCATTAGCAGTATACCAGCTGAGAAACTCTGCTGCACACATTCATTTAGCATTTACTAGTACCTGGCATATAGGAGGGGTTCAAATATATACGTGTAGGTTATTGATAAGGGACAACACATTATGCTCAAACTGTCAACAGAAGTGGACAGGAGAACAAGTAAGACCTGAAGATTTCCCATGCCTATACTACTTTGATCAGCCAATAACCACTTTAGGTGTCTATAAAGGCAATATCCACAACACTGGTTCTCGATCTTTAGTGTGCATCAATTTCAGCTGGAAGGCTTCTTAAGCCACAAACTGTGGGCTCTGTCCCCAGAGTCTGATTCAGAGAGTTTGCATGTCTTCCAAATTCCCAGATGATGCTGAAGCTGATGCTGCGGGTACGGGTCCTAGGAGAACCACTCGTCTTAGAAACAAGAAGCCTAGCGATAAATATGCTTCATACACTCACCCCCCTCCCACCCAACCACATATTTAATCCTTTGGTAGTCAATTTTTAACGACACAAGTCTGTTCTATGTCATTAGATGCAAGCTGGATTCTGGGACAAGAGATAAGATTTTTAAATAGTACTAAATGTGTCTGGGCCCAATTATAGCAACATATAGATCTTAAGGATGCTATCATCAGGGACATGAATTTCAGCTACATAAAATGTACGTGACTTGTGTTGTGCTTGATATCCAACAGAGCCAGGTCAAAACCATTCAGAACAATAATATAAGCAATCTGATTAAGAGAGCACATTGCTTTGAATTTGTTAGAAGTATCCAGTTCAATTTATTCTTAACAAAGCTGGTGGCTGAAGTGACTTAATACCCAATTTCCAAGTGAAAGAATTTTTAGCGGCACATTTTTTCATGCTGTAAACCAAGGTTTGATAAATTCATCTCTTGTACACAGGGCGAGGTTTTTTTCTCAAGTTGACTGACATGTAAATTGTAATTACAACTAAGAAAAACTTGCATAAAATAGTACTGTGATTAATTAAATATACTTTCTTTGCATAAAGCGTTGGTACACTTGTTTCAGGAATCTAAGAAATTATTTAAGGAATAAGACATTCAAAGCTTCAAATACCTGTGAATATAGAATAATTCACATAACCAAAAAATGCTATTTGACAACCCAAGTGCAATTTTCAAATGTCCCCACCCCACAATGAAAAGGGTAACTGAAAAGGCTTTATTTAAAATTTTTTCATATATCATAAATATTCATACTCAATACAATTAAATCTAAGAATAAAAACCCTACATTATAAAATTAATATTTTGGGAGTAACGTATACCCAAAAGCAATTAGTTTGCTATAAGATTATTCACAAAAAGAGTGTTCTCTTGCAAATGGTTGATGTTTTAACACTAAAATCCCTTATCCTCTAGTATAATATACATCCAAATAAAAACGGTATTCACATATTCTGACCAGGTAAAATGCAAAGAGAAGTCTGAAAACACAGATTATAAAATGACAACAACCAAAAATCACAAGGACCCCCAAGCCAGCTGATAAAAAAAAAAAAGATTTGCTGACTGAATAATAACAAATAGAAGAATTATAAAATAATGGAAGAAAAACAAATAGTGGAAGAGGGAACATGTTCTTCCTACTTGCCCCTCGTTCCTTGCTCACTGTGTATTCTTATCCTTACCTGTCTCTCTACTAATCCACGTCACCGACTTCCTTCAAGTCCTAATTCAAGACTGATCTTCAAGAAATCTGTAACATGATCCACACTAATCACTTCCTTACTCCACGTTATCTCAACAAAAACTTCCTTTTCACTAGCATGTTTTGTAATTGTTTTTGAGCTACTTCTATCTCTCAAATTCACCCAATTACCAAGTAGATTAAAATCTTAAACCAACAGGATTGTTTATTTCTTTTTAATCAATATTGGCCCAGATGATCAGAAATCCATATTTAGAGAGGCCAAATTAATTTGAACCAAGTGGAAATATAAGTGGAAACTTTATTCATACTGTTTTCTTTTTGTCAGTATGCTTTCATAACATCCCCAGATTCACTATACAATTTTAGTAAATATTCAAAGTTATGAAATAATATATATTTAACTAAAATACCGTTATCATTTGACCCTATATAGCTGACCTGATCCCAGGTGACAGTTACCTATCCAACAAGACCAGTGCCTACTGGCCAACTAATCCATCTACCTTTGGTAATTAAGTTAAAACAACAAACAAACAAAAAAACAAAAAAAAAACCACCTATGCCTATAAACTTCTCTCTAGCTACAATTACACTTTTACAGTTCAGGTTCCCACCACCGAGAGGATGGGAAACAGTCTCTCATCGAAGGTCCTTTGAAAATGCTCCCACAACATGGACTTCCTTTCTTTAATTGGCTAATTCTTCAACTTTCCCTGGTAAATACAGCATCCTTTCTGAGTGAAACACTCAGTAACTATTCTCCTTTCCATCAGGTCTCTCTTCTGTTCTATTAAAGAATCCTATGACCACCTCTACCACAGCAATTATCATACTGAATTTTATATATTTATATTTATTGGTTTTTCTAGGAAACTGTCAAGTCCTCATAAATTAGGGCTAAGAACTATCCATGGTGAACACACAATAAAAATTTGTTGAATGACACAACATAGATGAAATATATATGCATAGGTATGTACACACACCTATGCATATCTTTGTACTTTTTAATAAGAACCAAAATGTGACAACTGCATTATTCAAATATTTGTAACTGAGTATGTACTCTATTTTTGGACATTAAATAATAATGATGACAACTGATTTCCACTTCTTACATAGTTGCATATTTTTCCATCCTATATTTTGATTTAGAAAAATACATGGAAGACAACAAGTTTGGCTAGCTACTGAAATGATTATCAATATTTTATAACTTGTTAGAAATACAGCTCTATCTAAAACAAAAAAAAGATTTCTTTTGTCATACTGAAAGCCACTTTTAATGCCTTGGCAGAATTCACCACATATTCAGCAAACATCTAACAGTTGCCAGGTCTTGTGCTAAGCCCTAGAGACCTCAATTGGAAAAGTCAGAGTCCCTGAATTCCAATAGTTCAAAATCCAGTCATAAGACACACATGCAACAAAGATATTACAATTTGATAACAGCTTAAAGATGGTATGTACAAAGTTCAATAAAAGTGGATCAATATAGGTATTCTATTCCTAATTTAGCAGAGAAAAATGAAAACTGCAGTTTCTGAACAATGACCTAAGTGTAAAACAATGAATCAGAAGCTCTATCCTGTGCTCTGATAACCTTTCAGGATTCTTAAACTTTTTATATGAACCCCTTCAGTAAGCCCATGACATGAAATTCCTTCTAACTTATAAAATCAACAGTGTCTATTGCAAATTTCAGATTCTACTAAAGTTCTTGATTAAATTCAGCTTCAAGTTCACTATAACCTGAATTATAGGACATTAACAAACAGTTGTATAGTACTGATTTATGTGAATGAATTGGGGCCAAATAGACCAAATTTTCTAGTTTTCCATGTATTTACATCTATGGGGACTTATTCTTTAGTTGACTCAATAAACAATTACTGAGTGCCCACTATGATTCAGGCACTGTTCTAGCTGCCTAAACATGCAGCAGTAAACAAGAAAGACAAGATACCTGCTTTTGTTTGGTTTTTATTATAATTGTAGGAGATAGATAAACGAACAAACAATAAATATGAGGTAGTGATAAAGTGTCCAAAATTATAACAGCATGATCTGGTAAGAACTAACTGGAAGCTATAACTAGCTATAACTAGCTTCCAGAACTAACTGGAATCTTTAATAATATATAGAGGTACATTCTTCTACCTTTAGAAGGTAGAAGAATGTACCTCTATATATTATTAATACCATTTAGTGGAGTATGTATTCTAGTCTGAAAAGTTTTAAAAGAATGGAAAAATAACCAATAAGCATTTTATAGACAGATAGCTACTTTTTACACATATAGGACAGTGAACTTCATTTCAGAACCTTAAATTGCTTCCACAACCACGTTATTACTACTCAAAAATGTTTATAAGAGAAAACAAGAATGTGTAGACTCTAATATAAAACTTGTTTAACCTTAATAAAAGGTATCTAGGGACATGTTACTTTAATATTTATTTTCTGAATGACAGTTACAAAAGCTAATACATACAGTTTTAGATTATTTTACAATATGCAGATCAAATTCCCCCTCCAACTTTAAGTATAACCTTAGATAGAAAAATATTTAAACTATTAAAAAAACAAAAAAACTAGATAAATGCCTGCCAAAACACAAGCAAGAGAAGATGGAAGAAAGAGACACATACTGATTAGGCAATCAATTCATAAAGACCAGAGCTTAATTTCTAGAAAGGAGTTACAGAAAATAAATATTTAGTTCTAGACAGTGTAACTAGGGAAGGGGGCAGTAACAACAGAATTACAGCTAAAAAGTGCTCCAGGTACTAATCCCTTCTCTGTAGCCTCAAAAGTAATGGCTAAGTACCCATAATCTTTGCTCTGATGCACAATACAAGGTTCCTGAATACGTTACAGTAAGGACATAAGCATAAAGAGAAAGAAATCAGATACAAGGTCATTTGCGAAACAATAGTAAAGGAGAATTTTCGGTTGAAACTATTATCACCACAACATTTTCTTGCACTGTAAAGAAATGAGCTATTCAACAGAAGTGATTGTTCCAAATCGTACCTAGGTTTAGCACCAAAGTGCTTTAATTAGAGGACTATTAAAAAATGTCTAACATACATCCTCCATAATCATTTTTTATAAACAATATTTAAGCCATCAGTTTTCTACAGCTCTGAAGAGTATTTTTAATTTTATGTATAACTTAACAAAAAGGTATAATAATTAAATTGAAGAGAATATTTTAATAAACTAAAAGACACTAAATTACATTTAGTAGTTTATGTATTGCAAAAATATGTAAGATATAATTGAGAAAAACATAAATGTGTATTTACAGACTAACAACAGAACACGACAAATATAGTGAATCACAAGTGTAACTTAAAATCTTTTAGTCCAAATAATATATTTGTTGTGATCAATAATGAGCTCATGAAAATATAGACTGCTATATATTATCTAGAAAGGTACAAATCATTTATTGATTTCCTTTTGCAATAAGTTTTTTTTCTAATTAAAGTTCATTGGAGTGACAATGATTAGTAAAGTTACATAGGTTTCAAGCAATTTTCAAAGAAAACTACTTTTACATTTCAAAATAAAAACCCCATTTGAAAATTTTTTTTCAAACACAGGTTGAATAACTAAATACTGATGACACTGATACACAGCCATCCCAGATACGCCAAAGGCCTAGTATTCAAAGCCAGTTTCCCTTCTCTTTTCTCTTTCCCCTTTAGGTTTGTGTGCAGCACAAGCCAAGCTAAAATGCTAGTTCAACTTCTCTTTTTTCACTTCAAAACCGTGGCCTACCTTTCTCCACAGCTCATAAAGATTTAGCTACTGTGATGCCAACTTGACTGGGCCACAGGGTGCCCAGACATTCAGTCAAACATTACTCTGGACGTGTTAGCGCTTCTGGAGGAGATTAACATTTGAATTGGTAGACAGTAGGACAGATGGCCCTCCCCAGTGTGGGTGGTACTCACCCAATCCTCTAAAGATCTGAGTAAAACAAAAAGGCTGACTGAGCCTCCTGTGAGGCAGAGGGCCTTTCCTCCTGCTGGGACATGGATTTTTTCCTCCCTTCGCACTCAAGCTGAAACAATACCTCCTCCTGGGTCTCAAGCCTGCTGGCATTTGCACTATCAGCTCTCCTGAGTATCCAGGATGCTGACTGCAGGTCTCGGGACTTATCAGCCTCCACAATCACATGAGCCATTCCTTATAATGAATTGCTTTTAATACACACACATTCTATTGGTTCTGTTTCTCTGGAGAATTCTAATACACCTACCTAATATATCAAATGCCTAATAAAAGATGAAAAAGCATTTTAAAGTAATAATATATGATGATATCAATGACAAGGCAAGATACATAGCTTGAGAGTCTAATTTAAAACCTTTCCAAACAGTCATTCCATAGCATGCTTTAAAACTTTAAAACTGTCTGCAGTTTTCACCAGGTAATTTTATTCCTGATAAATATATCGAGATGACATAATCAGAACTGTAATCAAAGATTTATGTACTCAGGATATTGGTTGCAATAATATTTATGACAGAGTCAAACAGACAACCATATGTCCAATATTAGGGGAGTGATTAACCAAATTATATCACTTTCAAAGGATATGTTGTCATTCAACTAATCCAAATATTTTAAACAATTACTCAACAACATGGGGAAATGATCCTAATATAATGTCAAGTTTTAAAGGAGAAAAAAACACAATGATATCTAGCTACGTAGACTAGAGAGAAAGGCTAAAATATTCACAGTAATGATTTCTGAATGGAAAAATGACAGATACATTTTTCTGTATTTTTCATATTTTCTATAATCAGAATGTTACCTTTAAAATAAATATAAGTCTAATACACATTACCCAAAATTGTGTTTAAAGAAAACCCTACTAAATGATAAATTAAGAATCTTCGGACAATTACCAATGAAAACAACTTTTAAAACAAATCTGTAAAAACTGTGAGAGCTTTTTACAATGTTATGAAACAATCTTAACTTTTTAAAAATATATAAAGGTAGAGGGATGTTATGGATTGAATTCTGTCCTCCTAAAATTCGTATGCTGAAGCCTTAGCTCCCAATGTGACTGTATTTGGAGATAGGGCATTTAAAGAAGTCACTAAGGTTAAGTAACATGGTTAGGGTGGGACTTTAATCCCATATGATTGGGGTCCTGTAAGAGGAAAAGACACCAGGGAAGTGAAAGCACAGAGAAAACGCCATGTGAGGACACAGTGAGAAGGGGGCTTTCTGAAAGCGACACAGAGAGGCTTCAGAAAACAAATCTTCCAGACACCTGATCTTGGATTGCAAGCCTGCAGAGCTATGAGAAAATACATTTCTGTTTTTTAAGGCACCAGTGTGTGGTATTTTGTTATAGCAGCCCTAGTAGACTAATACAAAACATAATAAAGTGTTATTATAAAATGTATTTGGCAAATATTTTTTGTTATATAATTTATCTTTCCTAGGAAGAAGCAAACCAAGAAATAAAGAGTGAAAAATTTACTTCATACCACAGTACTATGATATTGAAGGGACAAGAAATCATATTTCCAAAATAAAATGTTATTAGCTAGTACTATAAAACAAGGACTAAGGGTAGGAATCTGAGTACTGTGGGTAGATTTAAGAGCAGCTCTCGGGTTTACAATGATTAATGTCTACCGAACAATGCTCCACAACACAATTCAGCATAACACAATGGAAAACATTTTAAATTGTTTTCACTTTGTTCTTAATATCTCCTAGTCCTGAAAATGACTATGTACATGTACGTAGTCAAACTTCTTGGAAAACCTATTAACACAACCAAAATTCAAATCTACGCTCTAACCACACAGACTGAAGAAGATGAAATTGAAAACTTTTATACAACTATCCTAGAAGAAATTGATCGACCACACACCAGAAAAAGACATGCTGATAAATACAGGCGACTAGAACATAAAAGTGGGAAATAAAGCAGAACCAATTGTTGCCGAAAAATTTGGACTAGGAGTCAGAAATAAAGCAGGAGAATGGCCCATGGATTTGTGCGAAGCCAATAACTTGTCCATCGCAAACACATGCTTCAAACAAGCGAACAGACGACTACATACATGGACATCACCAGATGGCCACTACAGAAATCAAACAGACTGTATAATTGGAAGCAGGAGATGGAGAAGCTGTATTCTCTGTGCCAAAAGAAGACCAGGAGCAGATTTTGTGGTACTAACCACAAACCGTTAACATCAAACATTAGAGTATAGCCAAAGAACATTACTAAAAGAATCGTAAAACATAACATAAATAACATTCTTGATGGATTTCAAATCCACATAGAAAACAGATTCGCACTGTTGAATTTAATTGACCAAGAACCAGAAGACCTATGGACTAACACTAGGAATATTATCAGGGAAGAATGGGAAAAAACAATGCTAGAAGTAAAAAAGAAAGAAAAATTGAGATGGATGACAGAAGAAAAACTAAAAATTGTTAAAGACAGACAAGAGGCAAAAGTAAAAGGTGACAAAAGCAGAGTTAGAATCCAGATTTCACTTTTTCAACAACTATCACACAGAAATAAAGAGAACTATTACAGTAGTCAATATAAGGAGACAGAAAGAACAACAGAGGAAAAATAAGAGATTGCTACCAGAAGATTCAAGAAATAAAAGGGAAACTCAAACCTATACTAGGAAAGCTGAATGACCCACAAGGAAGCACATTATCTGACCAGGAGAAAAGAAAGAGAAGGTGGAAACAGTACACTGGAAAGATATATAAGAAGAGACAAAAGGATGACAGATACTTTAGAAGAAGATTTCTATGAGGAAAAACCTGTAATTCTAGAAAGTGAAGTGAAAGCTGCCTTGAAAGTATTAGGAAGAAATAAATCATCAGGAGTAAATGGGATACCAATAGAATTATTTCAAGCCACAGATACTGAATCTGCCAAAGTCCTAATAAGAATATGTCAACAAATTCAGAAAACAAAACAATGGCCTACAGAGTACAAACGTTCAATACACGTCCTTATCTTCAAAGGACACAGCAAGCAGTGCAGTAGCTGTAGGACCATTCAGCTAATTTCCCACACAAGCAAAGTGATGCTCGAGGTGATGTAACAAAGCCGGCTACCTTATATGGAGCAAGAAACGCTGGATATTCAAGCTGGGTTTAGAAAAGAAAGACGCAATCGCAATCGAGATCTAATTGCAAGCACTCGCTGGGGACTAGGTGCTCCAAAGAATTTCAGAAGAGGGTTAGTCTATGTTTTACAGACAGCAGGGAAGCCTGTGACTGCCTGGATCACAGAAAGCTATGGGTTGCTCTGAGAGAAACGGGCGTGTCTCAGCACTTGGTTGTCCTGATGTGTAACCTGTATTGTGGACAGGCAGCCCCCGTCAGCACAGAATATGGAGACAGAATGGTTTCGTATAGGCCAAGGCGTCTAACAAGGGTGCATTTTATCTCCTTATTTGTTTACTCTGTATGCAGAATATATCACACAAGGAATTGGACTAGACTCAGAGGAAGGAGGAGTGAAAATTGGTGGTAGAGATATCAACAACTTGAGATGTGCAGATAGTATCATCTTACTGGCAGAAAACAGGAAACTTCTGACGAAAGTGAAAGAAAAAAAAGTGCCAAAGCAGGACTGCATTTAACATCAAGAAGACAAAAGTCTTGATTGCAGAAGAAATACACAACTCCAATGTACACAATGAAGACACTGAAATTGTTAAAGATTTTTCCTACCTTGGGTCAGTTATCAATTCAAATGGAGACTGCAGCCAAGAAATCAAAAGAAGGCTGAGACTTGGAAGGGCAGCAATGGAAGAATTAGGAAAGATCACCACCAGCAGAGATGTATCACTGGACACCAAGGATACGATCTCCACATCCTCGTATTCCCAGTTACTATGTGCAAATGTGAAAGCTGGACAGTAAAGAAGGCTGGTAAGAAAAAAACGGATTCATCTGAAATATGGTGTTGGAAGAGAGCTCTACGGATACCCTGGATCACTAGAAAGACAAATAACTGAGTCCTAGAGCTAAATAAGCCTGAAAGAGCGCTGGAGGCAAAAAATAACAAAACTAAAGCTGCCCTACCTTGGGCACATCAGGAGAAGGCCGCTCTTTAGAGAGACAATAAAGCTGATAAAAGTGGAAGGCCGCAGGAGAAGGGGAAGACCAAGTATGAGATGAGCTGACTCCATAAAAGAAGCCATAGGCGTGAGTCTACAGGAGCTGAGCAGGGCGGTTGGACAGGAAATTGTGGATGTCACTCATTCATAGTCTCGCGAGGAGACAGAGGTGACTCAATGGCATGTAACACACACATATACACATGTGTATACATATTCCATACACATCCCCATAGACATATGACTGAGAAAGAAATTTCAGTCTTATAACAACTACTGCGGCATACATACAGAGGAGACACTTCATTCAAGCATTGCTTTACACTTTACGTTGCTGTTTTAATTTTCCTCTTTGAATTAACTCTCCCAATCTTTTGTTTAGCATCTGTTAGATTAATCCAAGAGTTTCTTTTTACCTAAAAGAAATTGTAGGCATGTTTGTCTTTCAACTACATTTCAGGGGCCTATTCAAAAAAACAGACCTTTTAGGTTTCAGACCACAGTAAAATGTCAGTTGCACCTCAGATTTTTCAAAATTACCTTGTCTGGATCCATCTTTCCTTTAATAAATTCTTGCTTCCAGAACTGCAATGCCTGGTCCAATGTTAACCCAATGCCCTTCAGGAAGAGGCCATACTGCATCCGGCCTCCGTGACGAAGATGGTGATTGTCCCGCAAGGCTTTGTGTAACTGACGCATGCAAGGTGGGTAGGATTTGGTAGAAAGCTACAAGAAAAAAGTTTCGGTTATACAGAAGATTGATCAGGTTCCCCACAACATGTGTTGCAAATTCAGACTAATTTGCAAATTGCAAATTCAATCTAATTGAAATAAAAACAAAAACTATAAGGATTACTGTGTTGCTGTGATTACAGATAAACCTTCTCTTATAAATAATTTTCATATTGATTACTTATTAAAATCATAAATAGTTTGAATATATTGGGTTAAATAAAATATATTATTAAAATTAAAATTTATTCATTTTTCTTTTTAAGTTTTTAACTAAACTTTTTCTTTTGAGATAACTATAGATTTTCAAGAAATAATACAAAGAGGTACTGTCAAATATCCAGTTTCCCCCAAAGGTAACATCTTGCAAAACTGTGGTATATGATCACATCCAAGAGGCTGACACTGTTATAACCCACATTTCCTCAGTTAAACTTACGTGCTCATTTCTGTAGTGTATTTAGTTTTACGTAAATTTATCACATGCAGGCTCATGCATCCACCACCACAGTCAAGACCTGGAACAGTTCCATCACCTCCGGGTCCTTCTCGGTTCCCTTTTCTAACCACCCCTAACTACCTTCTGCACCCTGCCCCCCTTTCCTTAACCTTTGGCAGTTATTAATCTGTTCTCTATAATTATGTCATTTCAAGAGTGTTCTAGAAATAGAACCGTATAGTATGTAATGTTTAGGGATTGGCTTTTTACTCAGCAGAATTCCTACAGAATCCATCTAAATTGTTGCAGGTATCAGGAGTTCACTCCTTTTGTACTGCCGGCTAATATGCCATGGTATGGACGAACAATTTGTTTAACGGTTCACTTGCTGAAGGAGATTTGGGTTGTGTTTTCAGTTTGGGGGTATTTCATATCAATGACTGTACGGCTTTTGTGTGAACACCAAGATTTAATTTCCCTGGGATAAATGTTCACAAGTACAATTGCTGAATTGCAGAGGAGCTTTTTAAACAATCCCAAATGCCCAAATGCAAAGTAGAACACACAAATAAGAAGAATCATTCTCAAAAGAAATATCCAAATAAATGTGTTAAAGAAATCGGTAGTTAAAAGAAGAAAAGTACAGGTCTTCCCTTTATCATCAAACATAAAATATCATTGCCCACATTTAATTCAACGTCTTCATTTCTGACCTCAGTTGCATTCTCTCTGACTTCCTCAAATACCCTCCTGCCAACACTTGGCTTTCCATCCAGCCATGTATTCCCTGGCAAGTTCAACTTTAAGCAGGATCAGGTCTCCCTTTGTTTGAGGCTCCTGCTCCCTCAAGTGACCACTGGTTTCTTCATCCTTTCACAATAACAACTTCTAAATGTTCCCATCCCGAACCTAGTTCCCTATCCTCCCAGGTCCCTAACCCAGGTCCCTATCCTCCCTCGGCAGCACTACCAGAAAGCCTTCTATTTGTAGATTCTTGTTTCTTCATACTATTACAAAATTACGTTTTTTCAAAATATTGCTCTAATTCAAAAACATCAGTGAGTATTCAACAGCCTTAGTATGAACATGCAAAGTTCCCTCAATGTCTATAACAAATTACTTCCCAATTACATGTAACAGAATATTTCCTGGGTGTTTTAGGAAACAGGAAGGTGAATGAAACATCATTTTCCCATCATTCAGTTAAGTGGGAAAAAGAAGAAACAGTGACTATTATATTCACTATTATGTAAGTTAAACTCATATAATAAACTACATAATGGGTTCCAACGAGGGCATAAATCAAGGGCCATGGAAACACTGTGACAGGGAGGGGTAACAAAGCCCAGTTTGCTGTTACACCAACAGGGACCCTTTGCTCCAGCCGCTGGGTTAGTCCATGACCACACAGTCAGTCGTGTTTTGTACTTTCTCACTTTTCTCACTCCACTGTCCCTGCCTGGTATAACCTCCCACTCCCCAGGCCATCTAGCCAAAGCCAAGCCATTCGTCAACACCTAGTTCAACTTCATCTTCCTTTGGCACAATTCCTTGATTACTTTTTACTCATTCAATCACCAAATATCTATTGAATACTACTATGTGTACAGTCTTGGGAAACCACCAGTGAAGAAGGAAGTCAAACATCCTACCCTCAAAGGAGTTATATTCTAATGGGAAGAGATAAACAGTAAACACAGACATAAATTAAAAAGATAGCGTCTGATTATAAAAGCACTGGAAAAGAAATAGAGTGATGAGATCACGTGTGGACAGGAGAGGAGTACATGTGCCTGAGTGGCCAGGGAAGCCTCTCTGAGGACATGTCGCTGAAGCTAAGAAATAAATTTTAAACAGTATTCCACTCAAATGCAGATCCAAGAATACTGTTCCAGGTGAAGGACACTCCAGCAAAGATCCTAAGAAGGAATGACCTTGGTGTATTCAAGAGATAGCAAGACGGTCCATGTGGCTGGAGCACGGTGCGTGAGCCAGATGGAGAAGACAAAATTGGACTGCTGAGTACATATGGCACAGGCCATCGTAATGAGTTTGGATTTCAGTCTAAACGTGATGGAAACATCATAGAGGGTTTTGACCAGAAGACTGACAAGATCTAAAAAACACAGAGAACTCTGGCTGTTGTGTAATGAACAGATCAGACAGAAGCAAGACTGGAAGCAGGAAGAATACTTAAAGAGATTTTGGCAGTTGTGCAGAAAATGGAAATGGGAAAATGGGGTTTAGGTTTGGCCATAAAGGGATAGAAATGACTGAATAGTGAGAGGACCAAGAATGATTAGGCCCCCGTATGGGATGAATTATCCACATGGATGTTGCAGGGCAATCACAGGAGCAGCGCTAGCGTAAAAGACCGTGATCGGGGCTGAAGTCATCAGGGAATGAGGGCAGGCGGTGGGAGGCATCAGCAACAGGGAGAGCTATCAGGTGGTATAACGTGATCCCAAGGCTTTAAAAGAGTTGGAGTTCTGACAACGGAAGGCAGAGAAATGGCTTGGAAGTGGTAATGTGGACCAAGGAAGATACACCCCATACCTACACGGAGTGTGTGTGGCGGGGGGTGAAGGGCAAGGAGGGAGGAGCTTCTACTTAAAAACCTCTGTATTCACAGCACAGTGGCTGGTGCGTAATTGATGGGCTCAACATAGTTCGCTAAATAAACTAATGATTATACTTCTGTATCTTCCCACGGTATCCAGCTAAGTTCACATTTGCTTGTGAATGTGATAGAATTAGAAATAGAATTAACTTCCAACCATTCATATAATATAAACACAAATCACAGGAAGTGTTAAGAGATGAAATAATTGTTTGAGAAATGTAAATCGTGGGGCATCTTTGAGAAAAAATTCAAATTAACTGTATAAATGGGCAATCCTATTGTTATCTCTAGAAATATGAACTGCAAGTATTGATAATACTTTTTCAAATAAAAAAGACCTATTCATTCTGGTCTCTGAAAAACTCATTGTCTCCTCTCCCTACCCACTGTATTATACTCATGATTCTTATTCCCAAGCATTAAAATCTTGGTATATTTTCAATTTCTTGTTAAAAATTTGGTAACTGTCTAAACAAATGTTATTTATAGCTGGTTTATTTTCCCTTTTTTGGATAGAGTGGAAATTCAATTATGTATTAAAGAGAAATCCTACAGATTATATTAAATTATGCTACTCTTTCATTCTCCTATGGAACCACAAAGTGAAGCTGAAATGAGCTGTCTAGTAATCTAGTGGAAGCCCAAGGATGGGAGACTATACTTAGAGTTATGGAAAGAACTGCATCCTCCCAAAATTCACAATGTTCAGGTCTTAACCCCCAGTACCTCAGAATGTGACTGTATTTGGAGACCGGGCGTTTAAGAGTTAATTAAGGTTAAATGAGGTCATGGGGGTGGGGCCCTGTCCAATTTCCAAGAAGAGGGTGAGACACTCGGGATGCACACACAATGAGAAAACCGTGTGAGAACGCAGAGAGAAGGTGGACGTCTAGAAGCCAAGGAGAGAGGCCTCAGAAGAAATCAAATTTGCTGACACCTTGATGCTGGAATTCTATCCTCCTGAACTATGAGAAAACAAATTTCTGTTGTTTAAGGCCCCCAGTCTGTGTTATTTTGTTACACTAGCCCTAGCAAATGGATATACTAAGTATTTTCCATTTCTCCTTTTTAAAATGCATATGATGTTTAAATAGAAACACATAAACACCATCTTGCTATCACCAGCTAAAAGAATTCCCCTTTGGAATAAATGATTAAATCCTGTTTTTATCAGAATACAATTTTCTGATTAATTTTGGTATTCCTATGATAAATACACACACACACACACACACACACAACATATAATGTATAGCACATAGGATTTCCTTTAAAAATTATTGCCAGGCAATGAAATAATATTCTCTCCCAATCTTCCTAACCCAAAATAATCTTTAGTTAAAGAAAACCTGTGCTTCCTCCAGTGACAAAGTTCTAAATTTAAAAGTATATGATGCTTACCGAATCGATCTGATCTAAAGAAATCTTCCCAACATTTCCCTGTGTGCTGTAATCTTGACCAGTGTAGGAATGACTAAAAATAAAAAGAACAAAATATTAAAGTAAGATTTGTAAAACACTTTGAGTCACATCAAAAAAAATTTTTTATGCTGATACAGTCAGAATGAGAAACCATTTTACACGTAAACCTTAGCAGAAACATGGCCAAGTGTTTTAAAGATGTTTAATAGAGTACATTTAAGTAACTTATCCCAAAATAGTACAAACATATAGTGGCAGTCTGGTTCTCCCTCATTCCTAGTATAGCATGACACTTCCATTTCTTAGAAACATAACGCAAACTACTGTTAACGTTCAAACCTCTACTACTGATCCTGCATTAACAGCATGACAACACAGGCAAAAAGAAAGTGGAGCTTAAATCAAGAATCATCATTTGCTAGTGAAAGTCCTTCTGCAAGTTACTTAGACTGTAAACTTCCTTATCTGTCAAATGGAGATAGTAATGCCCGCTTTGCACTTTTGATAGGAGGTCTGAATCGAAATAACTTTCCTCAAAGCACAGTATAGGGAACAAAGTCAGTAACATACTAATAACTACGTAGGGTGTCAAACGGATACTAGACTTATTGGGGTGATCACTTCCTAAGGTATATAAATGTGTAATCACTCTGTTGTACACCTGAAACGAACATAATATTGTATGTCAATTATAACTGAAAGATAAAAAATATTGAAAAAAGACCTGACATACAGTAATTACTATTTATTAAAATAAACAACATCTGAATAGCACTTTGTGTGCAAAGAATCCTTACCTACATGCTCTCATGACATCCTCATAACCCTGAGAGAGCATTTTTATTTTACATTTAACAAATGAAGAAACAGTGGCTCAGACTAGTTAGAAATTTGTTAATCAGAAAGCAAGTCCACAGTGCAGTCAGGAACTCAAACCTTTTGACTCCTAATTCCCTGTTTCTTCACATACCATGCCATCCTCTCCCCTATAACAGATTTTCCTGTACTATTACTTATAAATTAGGATTTTACCTTCGTACATACTATCTACAGCCATCCACCTTTGTAATTTTTCATCTCTTGACACAACACCATACCCAGGCCCAACTCCATACACACTAATCAGATGCAGACATTCAGATGTGACACAGTGAAGAACAGCTGACAGATTACATACAAAACCACAATCAAACCATGATTTATGCAGACTCCATAACTAAAGGGAAACCTGGAATAAAGCAGTCATCACAATCATCAAGAATTCCAGACTTTCTACTTCCTACCTGCTCAGTTAAAGATTCTTGCTGCTAAACAATATACACAGAAAGATACTCTGTAGAAAGGCTGCTGTTCCTACAGCCAATCAATTGCACCATTTAAACAATGAGTATGGATTATCAAACAAAATACAGTACGGTTGGGATGCTGCAACCACTGAGAAGCGTAGGTTTCCCCTACCTATAGCCCTCCTCCCAAGGGCTAAGAATGGCCTGAGAATTGCTCTGAGAGTAGGATGAGCGGAATGCCGAGGAGTCATACAGAATGATCCCATGCCCTAAAACATAGCTTCTCGCCTCTGGTATTATTTATCCCTTGAGTAATAAATTTGTGACCATTAACGTGTCATTGGATTCTATCCATTCCTTTAATCATAGTAGTTCCATGGCATATAAAACTTCATGCTAAATTGAACCAACAGTTGCCATTTAATTTTAATATTTTACATTTTAATATAGAGCATAACCAGATCATTGTTTCAGTAGAATCCCAAGAGTAAAAATGTGTTTCATTTTCCAATGTATCTTACAGTGGAGCAAACAGACAGCACAGGGCAATGGAAAGAGCAGTAGGCTAGGAGTGTGAAGACTTTGTGTTTTTGTTTTCTAAGTCACTAATTGGGTGAGTCACTTAACCATGCTGATTTGCATTATCCTCATTTGTAAAATGACATTAATGCCAGGCTTGCCTAACTGCCAGAAATGCTCGCAAATTAAATGAAACAATATATTCAAAGTACTAATTAAAATCAGTAAATCACATTCCAGTACACAGAGCAATTGCAGTCTTGACCAATGAGTAGAGAGAAAACAGGATGGAAAGGGAAGGAACCATGACCCTATTAGAAGAGCCATCCTTCAGTTGGGGGGTACTGGGCCACTCACTCCAGTGACCCCTACAAGCTTCAGCTTCTTAATCTATAAAGTGATTGTAATCATCTAACAGGATTGTTCAGATCAATTAGATTTGCAAATACAATATTCCTGTATAAATGGTAAAAGGATGTACAAGCTTGACTGTAATTGTTGAGTAAACAGAGCCAAATGGTTACTATACCACAAGGAAGTTTTCCTCAGCCCAGGTTAATGTAGTATACTAAGTATAAAAAGAAGATATATGAAGACACACACATTTGCCTGAATGGTGGTAGAAGATGCTGGTTCCCCAACATTTTAATAGAATATGCAAAGGGCTAAATACACTCCAAGGAAAAAAAGGTAAAAGGAAAGAGAATGGTAGCAATGTTTACTGCAAAGACTTTACTGGGCATAAATAACTACAGAGAATATAAGGAATTTATATAGATATCATATTTCTAAAAATATTATTAATATACAGGAAGACGGCCACCCGTCAACCAAGCAAGGGCAAGCATGGAATCTATGGGACGAATAATGACAGAAATGAAGATTTTCAGCATCAGAATCAGGAATGAGATTTCTCTTCTACTAATGATCGGAAGGGATAATTTATGTCTTGGTTAGAGGAGTTGGTACATCACAGCTATTTGATACATATTTGAACTAGTTATGAATACATGAAGCTGAGGTGGGGGAATTGAGGGATATAACACTAAAAAGGCAGATAATGAGAAGCACTGTACCCAATACTCTGCAGGCAATAAAGAACCGTGAAAGGATTTTAGACAAGAATTCACATCATCAGGTCTATACCTGAGAAAGCAAGCAGAATGGAGGAATGACCAGGAAGGGGAGAGACCAGGCAATAGAAAATCAGTTGGAAGAGTACTGCAATGTTCCAGGCAAGAGAAGGTGGAAGCCTGAAATAAAGTAGTGGCAATAGATGCAGAAAGGAAGGCAGTCAAGGTAGGAAAAAAAGGGCGACAAGTAATACTGCCATAAAAGAATAAAAGTCCTTAAGAAGAATTCACATGAGCTCATGAAACTGGACCTTTGGCTTTTACTTTGAAGTGCTGAGGGATATCTCTAAATGGCATTCAAAACAAGTACCCAAGAAAGTGAGGCACCTTTCTACCACATTCAGTGCTCAGTGTCAGCTTTACATCACACTGCTTCCAAATGAATGCAGCAGCTACATTAAGGAATTGTCAAAATATATTCTAATTTTCATGATTTAAAAAAAAGATCAGCTTTACAAATGAACACTTTTTACCTACATTGGGGAAACACAGAAACAGTAATAGTAATTTTTCACAGCAAAAACATTTTTAATTGGTTCAAGACACACAAATAGAAAAACATAGATATATAAACACACATAAAACCAGCAGATAATACTGTTTTCTGTCCATTTTATATAATTATGGCTTTATTTTGAGAAACACTCACTGTTACTTATGTACAGTGTTTAAACAAGGGAGATTCAGAAGATGTAAACATTTTCCTGTTTCTAACCTTTCATAAAAGAATAAATTGAGATGCAACACAATTGCCATTTTTTTCAATACAGCAGACAAACAAATATTTTAATGGGCTACAAATTCAAATTATGTCACTAATCATTATTTTGCCAAATATAAAGAGGAACATTTGATTAACTAATCAGAGAATCTTGGAAGATCACGATTTGATTTCTTTAATTCTCAGTTTGGCCACTAATTTGCCACGAGTGAAAAAGAGAAAAGACAAGTCAACCTATGCATCTATTTGTTCATCTGTAAGCATGGGTGGTAAGGGACTGCAGTGACGTGATTGCATTCCCTATGCACAATTTTATATTTTCTATGCTAGAGTATCAGGTAAAAGGCACTAAGAGTGAATGTTATATAGAGTTTTCTCAAGTTATCAAAAAGCCAGAAAAGTAGGGAAAACACAAAGACGTGGTTCTGTGAGTATTCAATTATATTAGAATACGCTCTCAAGATAGCAGGTTATAAAAGGATTTAGTGTACTTTTACTAAAATGTAACAATTACTACATTGTACCAGGAAAAGAAACACCTTCACTAATCCAAACAGAACCATATAAGTCTATAAAACCCAAGACAAACTTCATTTTTTTAAAAGCCATTAGATTGTCAGACTTTCAATAACAGATTTTTTTCCACATCGCAGTTGTCTGTATTTGGATATAACAGATTCTAATTACCAAGAAAACAACAACAAAACCAACGAAAATCCATTCAAGTCTCTGAATCAGTAGTCTCTGAATCAGTCTGCACCTTTGAGACCAAGAAAGAGTCAAAAGCGGTGAAGAATCCAGAGACGATGCAGAAGACGTACCATGGGATGAGTGCCACAACAACGTTCAAATATTCCCCAAGCCCACAGAGAACAGGTCTCTTCTAAAAGAAGGGTGTAGCGTTAAAGGTTCTTAAGGAATGAAATAGCACTGAATAGAGAGAATTATAAGCTTTAGAAACAGACCACAGGATTGTAAAATGTTACCAGAATGTTGTTGAAACATCCAGAGTCCAGGCTGAATAGAGAAGCCTGTTGAACCAGAAGGGAGAGATGAATTCGGTGGTGGACAAGCTCAGCAGGCTGAGATGAGAGGAGGAGGTCAATCACTGAGAATGAGAGACTGGGAGTCAGGTGGAAAAGTAAGAGATCCTCGTCAGAAAATGAGCTGAATTTGAAGGCTTAGAAGTAGGATGTGACGATCACAGAAAAATCAAAGGCCTGGTTATTTTAGTATTTTTATCATTTGTAGTTTAACAATTTTATATGCATTAAAACATTAAATTTTGACCAGGTTTATAAAAGCATGTGATTTGAATTTAATAAGGTGTGGTAGGGGGTTAAAAGTAAGCATGTGATAAGAGGTGGCATTTTGAAATAATAAAAAAGTCTATTTTTTCTCAGAATCTGGAAAGTGAGCAAACATCAGACAGGCAGAAAGAGATAAGCAAAACCAAGGAGATTTCTAAACCGGTTTGTAGATGAAGAGGTTCTGTGTTCGGTGGCAAACAAAGGACAGAGAAGGGGGGGAAAAAGAACTGAAATTGGGCAGGCAGGTCCTGTAAGGCAAGTCTGTAAACAAAGACCATTGAAACAAAAAGCAAACTTTAAATCCTATCTCCTTTTACAATAACACAGTGCTAAGTTGCCATTTTAATGAAAATTTGAGGCTCTGTTAAGTTTAAAATCTTTAAAAAACTAAAGGTATACATAATTGTATTTCCTATGAAAACAGAATTTTGCAATTGTGTGTAACAAAACCCTTTGCTTACACAGCAGTAATTCAGTGTTTGTCCTTGATTATTTTTTTGTTTTTGTTTTGAGGTGATGGTCCTAAATTATCTAATCTAGTAAAGGAGAACTAATAATACATAAAATATATAAAAACATCTTCTTCTGTAGCCTTTGTTCAATAAATTTACATGCAACTTAATTAAAACTTTTTTCTTCCCATATTATCTTACTCATTAAACAGTAAGAGGTAAGCACAGCTAGTTTTCTAATATAGCTAAAAAATCACAGTAAACAGAAAATTGGCTAACAGTTTCAACATATTAAAACTGAAAGGAGTAAAGTAAGACTTTCAAAATATCCATAACGCATTTTTATGTAACCAAATTTAAAATTATCTTATTTTAAATCCAATCAAATTAATGGGGTGGGCGTTGAGGGGTAACAGAGAGGAAGGCGTCAGTAATCACATGCCCATGGAACTAGAATTTTCCCGAAACACTACCACACAAACATCTAAATTACAGATTAAAAATACAGTGGATGTATAAAAAGATAAATCTGAAACAGACATATCTGCACACATCTGACCTGTGAATCATAAGAGAAGGGCAGATCTACTGGGTCTTTGTAGAAACAACAGAAATTTAAGTCCTGTTCAATACACCACAAATACAATATGAGCACTTAGGTACTCAGCAGGGAATTCTTTTTGGGAATCGAAACTGAGAGTTCAAAACAAAAAGAAATTATATGAAAGTGGATTTGTGGGTCTCACGGCAAGATTAGCTGGTTAAGAAAACATAATCATCTCTTCATGCTGTGGCATTGATCCTTAGCAGAAGATGGATAATCACACCTCGGCTCCAAGAGCGGTGTTCACAAGCTCCACTACAGTGACATAAATGCCACCAGGTATAACTGACAAAATGGGAGGACAAAACTCAGCTTTTCAAGGGTGATTGCTTCTTCTATCGTTTTCTCCCTTTCCAACGACGGAAGGAAACTTACGGGAGTAAACAAGGAGCAGCGGAATAGTTCCAACAGTTTAGGAGTTAGTTCACTGTGACTCCTCTGAATTTGCATAATTTTTTCCAAGTCCAAGTTGCCCAAGACAATCATGGAGGCAAGAAAGAGTAAAGTGATTAAGAGCACAGGTTTCAGTATCCACTAGTCACTAACTGTGTGACTGCCAAAACCGCCACATCTCTTTCAGTTTCCTCACTGGTAAGCAGGAATCACGGGGAATCACAAATGTACTCCCCTCAAAGGGTTGTCATGAGGCTCAAAGGAGCCGTCTATAAAAGAGCTTATCACAGTAGTTTTCACTTAGATTGTCATCATCATCATCCTCCAGGCCTAAATTGACTGCATTGAAATGTTTTGGTTATTGTTTTTCTTTATTCGTAACATTTACCAGTGTCTTCCCTTGAATATTGGGGAAAAATGTATTTTTTTCCTTACCTTTTTTTATACTATCACATTAAATATTTAGATGTCCTTGAATAACCTGATAATCTGGACAGGTTTTATCTATGCTTACACTCTTAGGAAGTCTCCAAAGTACAAAAATTCAACCACAAACATTTCAATCTCCATTTCAATGGAATCCAATTACTGTCCCATACAGTGGCCACTAGCCAAAGGGGACTGCTGAGCCTTGAAATGTAGCTTAGTCTGAATTCAGATGTTCAATAAACGTAAAGTAGGCACTGGATTTCTAAGACTTACTATGAAAAAATAATGTAAAACATTTCATGAATGATTGTTCGTATTGATTACATGTTGCAATGATATTTTTCATAGCGGTTAAATAATACTAAAATTAATTTCACTTAAGTAACTTAAAATTACATATGTGGCTTACATTTGTGTTTCTCATTATGTTTCTGGTGGACAACAGCAGTGTTGTACAGTGAGGAGGACACGATGACACAGGGCAGTCCAGTGATTCTCTTGAGGACGAGAGCGAGAACAGCTAACAGACCTACCCCGACTTCTCCGCCAAGTTATGACCAGTCTCTGCTAGTCATCAGCAGCAGATAAACTGCAACTGGGCCCATTAAAGGAAGCGCCTCAAGTCTACTGCAAATATGCTTGTTTTCACAACGTGTACTTGGGAATCAAGTTTCTAAATTTTAGCCACCGTTTGCCATTTATACTATTAGGGAAGCAATCTTAAAATCTGATTAGTTTGGAGGTAACCTGAATCG
This sequence comes from Rhinolophus ferrumequinum, assembly GCF_004115265.2. Lineage (NCBI taxonomy): Eukaryota > Metazoa > Chordata > Mammalia > Chiroptera > Rhinolophidae > Rhinolophus > Rhinolophus ferrumequinum. The sequence continues at coordinate 24,270,755 of NC_046286.1, read as the reverse complement.
TTTCTTTGGGGAAAAATACAGCCGGGACATATTTCTATTTGGGAATCTTTGGGGCTGCATGGCCCCAAACCTAATTACAACTGTCCATTCTTCTGTCATTTGTAAAAAGCGATGCTAGACGGGATAGGACTATGGACCCTGAGTCAGACTGAAAAGACTTCCTCTGCCATTATCGGGAAGTATCCCTCTGCCTGCTCTCCCCAACAGATAGATTCTGAGGTTCATAAAACAATAACATTTAAAATATATTTCCTTTCTTTGTCAAGCATTTCTCAGTACTCTTGAACCTAAAGAGGTTAACACTATTTCCTCCTTTCTATCTGGATGACAACAGTTTATCATATTTTAAAAATTGGTATAAAATTAAAAAAGCAGTGAAAAAAGCATCACAAGGAATCAAAACTGATCTCTGCACCAATGAAACAGATTTATTTGTGCCATTAAATAGTAAGCTAACGTATCTTTCAAAATGAACCATAATCTCCTACATTATTCTTCAAAAGTATACCAAGTTCCAATACAACCTTTTCACATAAAGCCAGGTGTAATCATGGCACAAATGGGAAAAAAATTTCAGGAGGAGGAACCAAAGGTTTTGTGTATCACCTATATCCACTTTTGCAATCACAATTTTACTCACTTTGGATTTAAAAAAAAATACTCTGTCCACATAAGCTAGGCGATTCAGACATTTATAAAGCACAGTGCTTACAGTTTGGATTTGTTAGGTGGACAGGAAATCAAGGGAGGTTAAGTTACAATATGTCATTTCCTGCTGTGAAGGATATCACATGGAAATTCACTCAATAGCTGTCACCACCAAAATTGAAATGAGTTTCTTTTCACAGCTAAATCTGTAGTGTATGGTATCCAACTTGAGTTGGCCCAGGTGATTTTCCTTGCAGTTATTCCAAATGAGAACACAATCAATAAAATTCTGTTACAAACTGAATGTAGATTATTTTCCACAAGCATAAAATTTATTTTGCATTAAAAAACAAAAATCTCCCCCAAAAACTGCTGTCAGACAATATGCAGTGTAATGATCTATATTTCTCTACAACTGGGAGAATTTTATGATTCCATGTATCCAATAAAAATCAAGATCACATGGGTTTCCATAACAGATAAGAACTGTAAGTGCCACAATTGCCAATTTATTTTAGGTTGGCCTCATCTTGTTCCTTGTGGTCTATTATTTTCCTATTTATTCTAACTTCTAAGCGGCAACAATCCAATGAATTGCAAAAGAACTTAGAGTTGCATCTCATTTTTCTATCAAAATTTCTACACCTTACATTTGTCAAGTGGCATCAAACTATACCTTTGAAATAAGTGCACTTTACAGTGTGTGAATACTTCAATAAAACTGATTTAAAAAGTAAGACACATATGCATATTTACAAGATATATTCAAACTACAGCTCTACCTAGGTATTTTCACCACATTTAAAGCCCCCAACAAACACTTCTATTTTCATAAGTAAATTTTTTATATTCTTTTACATTCTTAGTGTGTATTCTAGTAGTATCATGATCTCCTAAATAGAGGTTGGTTTTCATTTGGTTTTGACCCAGGATAGTCAAATAATTACAATAAAGAAAGGTTGCCTGAGACAGTGATAATGAAAAAATTGAGGGCATGCAATAAAGTTCTTACATCCAGCAGAATTAATATATTAAATTGATGAACATCTTCTCATTCCTCCACAGATAATTTACAGAGTGTGGAATGCTTCTGAGATGGCTATCACAAGTTTATGGTATTCTAGGATTGCCCCCTCATATTTGGTGAAACAAACAAGTGAATACAAAGAAATGAACAACTGAAAATAATCTTTTCCACTAATGATGTTGCTTGTGAAGAAAACAGAGAAAGGTAATATCATACAGCACTTGGGGGATGACTTTAAATTGGGTGAATGGGAGCAGACCTCTAGAAGATATAGGACACGGTGTTACGCTTTTGTGACAAATGTCCCTGCTAGAGCCTCCTTACATTGTAGGGATGCAGCATGTCCAGCACCAACCAAGGTAGCTCAATCAAAAACGGGCTATTTTATTCATTTTGTGTTATCTTTTATAAAACTACTTTCTAAATAATAAACAACTGAGAGGGCATTAAACAAACCTTTGGTGAGACTCGGTAGTCTGGTACTCTGTCTTTCCTCGGCCCAATTTACCAAATTTTGTTTTGTTTTTACCCTGAATAAAGGTTCGTGTGTCTGGAATGCCAGTTCTTCTTAGGATAAGCAAACAGGTCAACTCACAAGATTACCATAGGCCACACATGGCATCAGTGGCCTCAAACATCCAGGACGGGAATCACAGCATGACAGTGGGAGCTTTCAGTATTCCTCTCCTACAAGATTTCTGGCCACAGTCCGGCACAGGTGGACAGCTCAGGTGCAGGGAGGCACCGTTCACCATAGTAAGTTAAGTGCAGGAGCGGCCCTGGCTTAGAAGCCTCATGACCTTCAATAGCCACAGTTTCTTATAACAACTCCATAGGTACAACTTCTAGGGCAACCTCGGGTCTGGGACTCTATAGAGTCCATTCATCTAAAAACCATATTATAATTTAAAAAAATACATATGATGATCTAAATGTATTTTGAATATGATACAGAACAGCGCTGTCTAATCAAGTACCCATTAGCTACAACTGGCTATTGAAATTTTAATTTGAAACAAAATTAAAAATTCAGTCCTTCAATCACCCCAGCCATATTTCAGCATTCACCAGCCGTATGTGGCTACTGGCTCTTGGACTGAACAGCATAGGTGTGGAACATGTCCATCACCACAGAAAGTTCTATTGCACAGCATTCAGCAAATTACTTTTTCGCTGCTAATATATCACGGTAACTACTGCAATGCTTTCTCAGGCTTTTTACGAAAGTTATTCCTATAGTATCATCCTCATCTTGTATTTTGTTAGCACTTAATGCCTAACACGATGCAAAGTAACTAATTTTCTTAATTACTTAACTAGGGCACCATCAATGTTTTAAAGAAACCCAATGAGTAAAGAATAGGAAACTTAATAACCGCAGATAATAAAACTACTTGAAAAGCAAAATCATAAATTTTGCTTTCCAGGAAGGCTGCCAGCTTCCACGATCCATAACTAACTCCCTGAAGAAACTTTAGAGCCAGAGGGCTAACAGAAACCTAAAATGTCTAGTTGGGGACAAGCTGCAAGAGTTCTGTGACACGCGAGGCTTCACTGCAGCCCTGATGCCCCGTGCTTCCACAGAAGCATAGACCTCTCCTGTGCTAACAGCCATCGTCATTTACTGTAATTACTTTAGCGAAAAGTCTTGTTTCTCATCAACATTAAGATCTACAAGAGCAGAAATAAATACATATCCCTAGAACATGCACCATGTCTGACATGGAGTATGAGCTCCCTTAACATGTGTTAAACAGATGATAAATAAAATAAACTCTTCGAATGCTGAAAGGTTTGTGACCGTGGACTTAGTATTATAAACACCTCTCATACCACAGTAACTCCACAAGTAGCCTTCACTGTGTACAATCTCATTACAAAGCCTACAGTTTGTGAAAGTACCTATCTGATTTGGCTAGACAGCCAGTCGAAGAGACTGAAAATATTCTCCTATCTTCTTTCTATATCAATAAAAAGAAAATGAGTAACTTGTATTTCTGTGAAAATCATCACCGTTTTCAACTTTAAAATACGTTAAGCTAGCAAATTAACCTAATGACAAAACCCAAGAGAAATTCACTATGCTACATAAATTAAGAGTGGTGCTTTACTTCTAAAACTGAGGAACAGTTTTGCAAAAAAGCTGTTTTCAACTCCTCCCACCCCCAAAAAACCCTTATTATAACAGGCAGCTCAACGGTCCTTCAAAGATGTTCACACTCTAATCCCTGGAACCCGTAAAATGGCAGGTCATATGGCAAAAGGGACTATGCAGGTGCAATTAAGGTTAAGGACCTTGAGATGGGGAGATTATCCTGGATATCTATGTGGGCCAATCTAATCACACGAGCCTGTGAAACTGACAACTTTCTCAGGGTGGAAGCAGAGAGATGCAGCAGAAGGGGAGAGTAGAGAAATTTGAAGCATGAGAAGGATTTCAGGTGCTGTTACTGGCTCTGAGAGGGGACCACATGCAAGGACCAGAAAAAGGCCTCTGGGGGCTCATGGAAAGCATTAGAAGGAATGTGAGCAGCCTCTCGGGGCAAAGATGGTTTCCTGGTTGACAAGCCAGCAGGTAAACGGAGACCTCAGTCCTACCACTGCAAGAAACTAAATGCCTCCAACAACACGACTAAGCTTGGAAGCGGATTCTTCCCCAGAGCCTCCAGTAAGGACCACAGCCCTGCTGACATCTTGATTTTAGCTCCGTGAGACCTATGCCAGATTTCTAAACTATAGAACTACATGAAAATAAATTAGTGTTCTTTCACTCAGCTAAGTTTGTGGAAATTTGTTATGACTACAACAGAAAGTTCTAACCAAGATGTACTAAGATTTAAAGGTTCAAAATTCATGAGCTTTAAAATTCAGCTTCCTGAACTCCATCTTTTTCAAGTCACTGATTCACGTGTTAAGAACTCCACCACATTCTCGCCTGGACAACATGACACCCTTAGAATAAAGAACTCTCTTGTATCTTCAAAGCTATATTTCACCTCGTTTGCTGCTCTCCTTTGTTCTTATCTCCATCTGCTGAAACATATCTATGCTACAATTCCTCCTTCAGGAAGTCATTACAGCATTTCTTCTCCCCAGGTTACTTTACCTGGCCGTAGAGAAACTGCTACCATTCTATAATTTTTCTTCACAGGTTTATACAACCAAAAGAGCCTGAATACCCAATAAAACGGGAATGGTTAGTAAAAAAGAGATGTATCTCTCCTCAGCTGATTATACAGTCACTTAAAATTAGAACCATAAAAATCAATTTTCTACTTATTACATAGTTATGACATATTAAGTAAAAAAAGGATTTTCTACAAAGTTTACCCACTTTAATTATAACTACATAAAATACAACAAAAGCCTAGCAGCAGTTGTATTCATGGGGTAGGATTTGTTTCTTCTATTTTTCCAAATTTTATATATTGTGCCTATAAACTTTATCAGAAACAATTAAATGACATTAAACTTTTGTATTTTGTAATTATTGTGACATAATATTTTGTATTATTGTAACATAATCCACAGATACCACCTCTCACAAAAGATTTCCCACCTCTCTCTTTACTCTCCTGATTCAGCTGCAGCATTACTGCAGTACAGCCTTGGGATTGTGTGTGGGGGAGGGATGTATAAATTGGTCTTCTTTCCCTGTTAGAATATAAACTTCCTGAGTTAAGAGACAACATCCATCAGCTCCTTTGTACTTAATCAGAGTATCCATTATAGTGCCCTTAAAACAATGGTCTGATTTTAACAAAATGCTGACTCTTGAAAAACACATCTCTAAGAAGGCATGAACATTTCCCATACAGACATGAAAAAGAAAGTTCAAAAACATTAGGTTGGCAAAGTGTTACGCTAATGCTATTTGAGTATTTAAGTCCTGTCAAATTATTTGAGAATTTCTCTGTATTGCTACTTCAATTTTACAGGTATTTGTGTCATTTCCCAAAGTAGTTTTATTGACAAATTTAATTAAAATGCTATTCATCATTACTCTTCGGTCATTAGAGCACTGAACAAAATTAGACCTAATAATGATTTCAGTCTCAACCTCCTGATGTTCAATCAATGATGATTATTTTTTTCCTAAAAAGATTATCATTAGAATCTCTCAAACCAATATGCACTCCTATTTTGACCTAAGCAAACGGATGGTAGAAAAAAAACACATTGCATATAGACAGCCAAAAGAGACAATTCAATATGATTGAAAGCCATATCACAAGGTTACTTTTTACAACAGGAAGTGTCAAACTATGCACATCAGCTGCCACCTGACTTACAGATGTCTCTGACATGGTAATAAAATGAGAAACCATTTGGTTTAATAATAACAAGAAAAGCAAGATGGAGGAAGGAGAATCCATCATTATTGCACAGAATCAAGCATTAACTAGAAGTGTGATTCAGTTTCAGGTTTATATCTTCTACACCAGTGGTTTTATAGGAAACATTGTGACAACATGATTTATAAATTATTTAAAAAAGTTATGCATAAAAAACAACAAAATATCACTGTTATAATACACATTCATTCACTCAACAAAACACATAATGAATACCTATCATGTGCCAGATACTGTCCCAAACACTGGAAACAAACATGAAAGGCACTTTACAAACTCTCCAGCAGCTCATACTATTAATAATGAGACAAGTAAACAAACAATTACATTCTAAGCCCTGGAATATAGAGGGAGCCATAGGGGATTATGGAGACACATAAAAAAATATCAGATTCAGGCAGAAGAAAGTGGGGATGACAACTAAATGGTCGGGGAAAACTTTACCAGAGGAGGGGACACGAGCTGAGTCTTCAAGGACAAGCAAAAGTTAGTCAAGTTATAGAAGCTGGAAACGGGAGAAGAGCATTCCAGGCAGAGGAAAAACATTTACAAGGACATAGAAGTCAATAATGACATGCTGTACTTGAGCAACTTCAAGGCATGTGGTGGCACTAGAAGTTAGGTTGCCAGCACCGAACGAAAAGGGTCTGAACAGACAGGCCAGGCCCCTTCCACAAGGACTTCATATGCCAGGCTAAGAAGCTCAGATTTCATCCAAAATGAAACTGGGGAGACAGAATGGTTTTGAGCCAAGGAATAATATAATCACTCTGACAATGACGTGAAATAGTTTAGAGAAAGGAAAGCTGGTGTCAAGCAGAGCAGATAAGAGGCTACTACAGTAAGACACATACTCAGGAGATCTAACCTGTTGATGATTCAGGAGAGAGGCGTTGGGGAAGTGACTCAACCATGATTCGCTAACACAGTGAGCTAGGAAATTTAACAACTAGGTATAATATTCATGCTACTCAGTCCTGATGAAATGTTAATCTGACTTCCCCCTCCAACAAAACTATTACATGTACCTGTAGTTCAAAAGTATCTGTCTGGGAAAGAAAAGTTACTGGAGAGAAGGGTGGGGAAGGAAGAAAAAAAGGAAATGAGAGGGCAGGGAGAAAAAATAAAGAATACTAAAAGATACTGGAAATTAATATCCATCCAAGTTTTGGAATGAGAAGTGATATTCTCAGTTTTATAACATAAAACAGAAAAAAAAAAAAGAAAGAAAAAAAAGAAACCATAAAAGAAAACACTAGTGGTAGTTAGCTACGTAAAACTTGAAAATGTAGGTACATTGGACAATGTAACATAATCAAAAACTTTCAGAAAAAAAATGTTTGTAACAGAAAACAATGAAGAGTTACTATCTTTTATATCTAAAGTACTTAAGCTCAAATAAAATCAGGAAATGCTATCAATAAATGGGGAAAGATACAGAGGGTTAATCCTACCCCAAAATAAAAATGAACATTTTAAAATCATTCCTAATAATAAATGAAATGTATGTGATCACAACAGTATCTCTATGATTAACTTTTAAATTAGCAACTATTTTGGCTGCCCCATCCTGTTCAGGGTATGGTAACATGGGAAATCTTACACAATATGAAAATATAAGAAAGGTTTTTGAAAAAAATACATATATTTAAATCTTAAAATGGTTCATATGCTTTGACAAAGTAATTCCACTTCTGAAAATCTATGCTAAGGAAATGATCAAAAATACAGATAAAGATTTACATATGACATTTTCTTATACTTGTGAAAAGAACTGGAAATAGTCTAACTGTCCCCCCACCCCTGCAAGAGAGATAAATACACTATAATACATCCATACAGAAAACATCATGTAGTAACTAAAAGTTATGTTTTTGGAGAGATTCTAATAACAGAGAAAAAGTCTCACAATGTTTATTTTAAAATGAAAAAATAGCAAATAGTATAAGTCTAATTTCTGTGTTTTAAAACACAACAAAAGGAAGTATCCTAAGTAGTGACGATGGGTTTTTCCTTTTACTCTCCTGTATTTTCTAAGTTTGCTTTTTTAATAAGGATACATTATTTTTGTATTTAGAAAATAAATCCCACCTATATCCCCTACCCCCCATAAACGATGTGGGCGTCCCAAAATATGCCTTAGCCTTGTATTTAAGTAAATAGCTGTAGCCAATCATCTCTACTCATTTTAACTTCAACTTATCAACCAGTTCTACACACTTTTATTGAATAAAAAGAGCTTTCCATGGTACCCTAAAGTCAAGGGTAACGTTTGTTATATTAAAAACTTAAATCACCAAATTAAAGCAAGAAAAAAAACTTTTAAGTTTTTAGTAATCGGAAGGGTTTTAATCACTTTAATATACTTTACCCGCTTTAATGCACTTGCATTTATACGCAAAACAAGACTGTGTCTTCATATTACCTGAGGTGGTTAAGCAGAGGCTGAAGTCTCTCATCGGACTGTACAGCGGGCAAGGACCGGGCTGTTAACTAAAAACAGGGGACAAAGTTAGTAAGAACAGCAAGAGCCAAATACTGAACACGTCTGAACGCTGAATGCAAAATAGGGCTGGGGAAGCAAAGGGACAGGGAGTACTTAAAATGCAAGGACATTTTTTTTTTCTCTTTTTTAAATAGAAGGCATAGAAAGCTGATACATTCTGTGATTAAAGCTAACTATACGGCCCTAAGTTTACAGGGTGTGTCACTAAGTTCATAAGTAAAGAAAAAGGAGGCAAAACAAAGAATACCATTTGAGTTCATGAAAAAGCCTCTAGTCGTGAAAATACCCTTGTGAATAAAAATGGAACAACTGCTACATTTACAGCACCCAATCTTGTAGCACGGAACTCTGGAATGATGAAAAATTGGGGAGAGGGACTGTCATTTATAGCTAAGCCACTGTGAAATGGTTACATGCAGAAATGTACACACACACACACACACACACCACCATACAACCACATATCTTTTAAACATACAAAAGCAACTCAAAATATTTAATATTGAAATATAATACCAAATTGAGCTAGGAAACAAAATGTAAGAGCCGAAGCGTTATTCTGAAATACTGTGCATCAGGTCATGGAAATGCGAGCCTCTGATCTACTTTATCGCAATAACAGCAATTATGTTTCTATGTATCTCTATTTTTCTCTCTGATCCTAAGAAAGATATCCTGTGGTTTTATGTAGGATGTCTGTCCTCTTTAATTATTTCATACGTTAAATAAAATTTTCTAAAAATGGAAAACAGATATTTAATTCATAAAACTATTCCCTTTAAAACATCTAGTACCATATTTGTGAAAAAAATGTTGGCTGAAATGCCATATATGAAGTCATTTTTATTAAATCATACCTAATAATAATAATGAAGAAATATTCCCAATTTTGTGTAAGTCAACGCAAATCAACAAAGTTACAGACTAATTTAAAATACAATAAAGGGAGAGAATTAGTCTGCTGTGAATTTAGCACAACTAAATGACTCTCAGTATCTTTAAGAAATGTTAAGTCCAGTATTTCATAACATATAAAATGTTATCAAGGTTTTATAAACAAAACACTTTAACACATCCTATATCTGCTAATGTCAAATCCCTTTACAAAATGTCATTTTTTTTGTTTTTTAAGAGATCATGGCTCAGAACCAAGCTGTGCTCTGAAAAGTTTAAAGTAATTTATCTAGATATTTCAGAAGTCATTTTTCTGAAAACAGATGGAGCAGACAGACTAGGTTTTTCTCAGTTACTTCTGTCAATTTATAAAGCATGCTTTCTAATCAAACAGTCTTTTCTAAATGAAAGCAAACAAAAACACCTCAGTAACAGCAAACTATTTCTAAATGTCTGTTCATTCCCTATACGAGATATTTCTCAACTCACTATGTTAATCTCTGCCTTCATTTCCTTTTCCCTAAACTGTTAATACAACATCTCCATTTCACTGGTTCTGCCTCCATTCTTGCCTCTTCCCTAATTTAGTCTCCACATCAAGGCCAGAATGACATTTTCAAGATGAAAGTTAACCATTTAAAACACTGAAAGTGGTCTTAATGGTTATAACCTAATTAAAACCATTGAAAAATTCCCTTAGGTTCTCAGGCTAAAGTTATGATACTTGTTCTTCCATCACACATTCTCCTAAGATTCTCCTTGAGGGGCAAACACTCGGCATAGATGAGTGTGACTGATTACACAGCTTCCGCCAACTCCACAAGACACACCAGGCGCATCCCAGGTAGAAATCCGCCATAGCTCCAGTTTCTGGAACACATATGTCTAACAAAGTGAGAGAACAAGAACACACGAGGACTGTTGGTGCCATCCTTTCTTCAGAAATTTCTGTCTGAGCCCAAGTGGTTACGATATCCACCCGACTATGAGGGACAACCACACCCCTAGCACTTGTGACATAACAGATATTTAATAGATATTTATTAAATGTGTCACAAATCCAGAAACTTGCAACTGTGCAATTCTATTCATTGATACAAACTAAAGTATGTCTACATTTCACAGTTAAAGTGGTTCAAATTCCTGCTTTGAGCAAAACTAAATCCAAATCAAAACTAAACTAAATCACAGTTGTCAGCCTTCCAAGAAAGCAATACACTAGCATAACGAGATTTTTTCAGCATTAAGGACTTTCCTCTACAAACTGAAATGAATAATTGTCGAGTTTAAATAGACTTTGGTTTCCACCTGTTTTCAGTTGTTTGTTTTTCCTAAAACAACAATGTCCTTGACACGTAAATTACCAAGAATGAAAAAGAGAGATCAGTTTACATCTGTGAACCTTAAATGGGTTGTTTGAGTTAGGACCGGTTCATGGGAACCATAATAAAAGTTGGCATAATTTACAGTTCATTTGTTATTGTTGAGAGGTCGAAGGAGAGCTGTTAAAACGCCCTTTCATTATTAAGAATTTATCCAGCACACCGAATCAACTAATGTAAGGTAAGTGCTGTTTTAGACCATTAGAACAGATTACTAATTCTTAAACAAATCTCATTTTAAAGATTAGTATCATTGAGTAAATCTTGCACTTTTCCATATATTTAGGTTAAAAAAATAATAATAATGCATTTTACCAACTAATAAGTCTCCTTTTATTGCCAATAAATGTCACATAGATTCAAAAGCACAAAACACAAGAGTCTGGAAGTGTTTGGTCCAACCTTGTTGTATTACTCTGGAGGAAACTGGGTTCTTCAGACCACAAGCAGCTAGCTGCTGGCACCTGGGCCCAGGACCCACACAGCACAGGGCACCTTCCACTGCCACAGCGATTGCCGGTGCAGTTCGCATGCAAACCAGTCAGGGCCCTTTGCCTGATCCCAGAGTGCCTCTGTCACCTCTCATTCCTTTACATTTCAAAACAGGACGATGCTCTTAAGGATTCACGAACCCGTGGACTTTCTCAGTCTTGAAAAGCCCACACGTTTGCACTGAAGGTTCCTTCAGAACATTTAGGATTTGGCTGGAATGTAACCTCCTGCCAGAGGCCGCCCCTAACCGTCTTTGGTGAAGTAGCACCCTCCCTGCAGGCGTTCTGTTAGTACCGTGTTTCCCTGAAAGTAAGACCTAGCTGGATGATCAGCTCTAATGAGTCTTTTAGAGCAAAAATTAATATAAGACCCGGTATCATATCATATCATACCATACCATATTATATTAGACCCAGTCTTATAATAAAATAAGACCAAGTCTTATATTAATTTTTGCTCCAAAAGACACATTATAGCTGATTTTCCGGCTAGGTCTTATTTTGGGGGGAAATACGGTATTACTCAGGTATCTCACAACATGTATCATTATCTGAAATTATTTTATGTATTATTATAGATTGCTCAATCGTGTCTGTCTTTCTCTCTCCACAAGACCACAGTAAATGCCATCAGGGCAGGAACCTTTTCTTGCCAACCCCCCCCACCACCACCACTGACACAGCATGTGGTGCAGCACACAGTAGGCACTCACAAATTCTGTAGGTGGATGAAAGGTTCACTTCTCTCAAGTATTTCCAAAAGGAATGCAAGTTTAGAAAAATCTCCCCTAGACACTGACCCTTGTGGTCTTGCATTTCTAAAGTTTATATGAACTATCAACTAGAGGGGACACACATTCTCTTTTCATTTCTAGCTGAATGGAGTACCTTAAGTTTCTTTAAAAGGAGGGTAAATACTCTACTACTCATGTAGCTTAACTATGGCTCCCTGGTTGTAAGGAAACAAGTAGCCCCGAAACTAACATTCCAAAACTCAAATAATGATACACTGTAACAGGCAATACCTAAAAAGTAAATCACGGCATAATTCCCTCCTTCTAATCTACGACTTTTTGCTTTTACTGCATTTTTTTTTTCGGTCATTAAATGATAGATACAAATAATGCAGAAATGTTAGCTAAATATATTTTCCCAACATTACTAAAAACATACATCAAAGTTCAAAGTCATTTACAGTAAACACCTGTAAAAAAAAAAAAATGCAACCTGGCAAGACTGAAACTGCTTCATATATTTATAGGAACAGAATAAGGAACAGAGCGTAAATGTGACTCTATTGAAATAAGACTCACTTAGATGTAGAGAAACATCCTTTGTCATTTATGTACCAATGCTAAAATTAAAATGCTATGTTAAACACTTTTCAAGACATTATTGCTAAATAAATGAATTGCAGTTTCTAGTAGGTAAGTTATTTTGAAAGGGAGCCCAAAATAATTGCCTCAAAACACTGCCACCCCAAAAGGACATAACAGTTCAAGAGCATTGCAATCCTAATACCAATTAGAAGGTTAATCTACTCCAGGATGGTAAAACCCGGATAGAAAACATGTTCGGTTCTCCTATCTTTTTAAGAATAAGGCAAACACAGATAATATTTGATTCTTAGATTTTCCACTTAAATTAGCTCAGCATGGAAAAAGTTGTTTTTAGAATTATGATCCTGGAGATAAGTACATGGGTGTTTGTTATATTCTTCTGCATACATTTGTGTTGAAGAGAGAGAGGGAGGGAGGGCTGACTGCTTTTCTAGTAGTGTGAGGAATAGCTTGGAGGAGGGTGATCCAGGGATCCAAAACGAAGAACCAAATTAAGCCAGAGGCAGTACCAATTGAAAGGAAGATGTGATGTGAGAAATATGAAGGAGGTATACGCTACATAACTTCATACCTAAAACAGAAGAAGAGAGAAAATCCAGGTGGGTAAACTGTTGTATTAACTGCAATATAATGGCTACAGGAAGAGGAGTTGGGGAGAGAAAAGGAAATTATTAGTTTTAAGCATGCTGAATTTGAGGTGCTTTTGAGTATCTCAGAAGCAACTGAATATATATGGATGTAGAACCCAGGAGAGGATATGGAGCTGAAGATTTATAGTTAAGTATTATCAGCAAAAAAATAGCAGGTAACGCCATGGACTGGTTAAAAATTCCCAAGGATTATGCATAAAGCAGGATGTCCAACAGTCACTCACTAGTGGTAGCTTAGCAGAGCAGTGTGTGAGGGTTCGGTCCAAGTCACACCCAGATAAGAGAACAGGACTGATTGCCAACATCTGCTCTGGATGTGGAATGGGAGATAAAAGGTATCTGCCACGTATGTGCTAATCCTAGTGGGAGTGAGACAATAAAGGGAAACAAGGAATTTTGCCAATAGACTTAAAAAATTTCATAACAGTGATTAAGCAACTACAGATTAATTGAGAGAAAGAGAGAGAAAATGACCAGTAGCTCCTTTAATTTAACTCTTGTTGCACAACTGGAATAAATGAATTTCACTTTGAGGGGAAAAAAACAAGTTCCCCGAGAAAAGCACTCCGCAAGCACTCTGCCTCCAGCAGCTCTTAAAATCCTAAAGGAGACTATGTTGTCAGCCAGTTGGTATTCTGAAGCAGAATTTTTTAAAGGGGCCTATAGAATGAAAAAAATGTTTTCGTGATTTTCTTCTTCAAATGATGGGTGTGAAATGGGAGAGCAAGATTACAAAAGGAAGAAACTACATTAAGTAAATATGGTCAGTGGTTCTTAGAGAGTCAATAGGTATTTGGAAAGCAACAGTGACTCAATCAGTTGAAAATGAAGAAGAGGTTGGCTTTATTTTAAACTAATAAATGCCTTCTCTCTGAACTACTCACCCAACACTCACTAAACTAAAACACATAAAAAAGAGAGGAAAACAACACTTACTTGGAAAATATTACTCAATTTTGTTCTCTGGTGTTTTTACCTTCTACCACTCACTTTAACTTTCTTTCAAAACTCAGGGAATGACAATATGCAGCAATATCAAAGTTGTACCTTAAAAGAAATCCAAGACCGGTAACCAGCACAGGTTAGCCCCGTCTTTTCATACAATCTGTTCTACTCAAAAAAGCAAAGCAGTACTCTCTTCCAGTGATATTAGGGCAGTGGCACTTAGGTACCATAACAAAGAGACCAAATTTAGGTGGTTTTTGTCCTCCTTTGCTGTTTCATTTTTAATAGATTTTATTTTTTTAGAGCAGTGTTAGGTTCACAGCAAAATTGACAGGACGGTACAGAAAATTCCTAGACATCCTCTGCCCCACATATACACAGTCTCCATCAACATCCCCCGTGAAAGTGGTACGTTTATAATAATGGATGAACCTGCAGTGACACATCATTAACACCCAAAGTCCGTAGCTTACACTGGGGTTCACTCTTGGTGTTGTAATTCTGTGGGTTTGGAGGAATATATAATGACGCATCTACCACTGTAATATTGTACAGAATAGTTTCACTGCCCTAAAAAGGCCCCTCTGCAACACGTTGTCATCCCTTCCTCCCCTCTACTTCCCAGCAACCAATGACCTTTTTACTGTCTCCATAGTTTTGCCTTTTCCAAAGTGTCACAAGGTATGCAGACTTTTCAGATTGGCTTCTTTCACTTAGTAATGTGCATTTATGGTTCCTCCAGGGTTTTTCATGGTTTGATAGCTCATTTCTTTTTAGCATTCCATCATCTGGATGGACTCCAGTTTCTTTATCCAATCATTACCTAACGACATCTTGGATGCTTCCAAGTTTGGGTAATTATAAATAAACCTGCTGTAAACATCTGTGTGCAGGGTTTCTGTAGACACAAGTTTCCATTAGGTGTCTTTTTAAATTAAAAACAAATAGGGAATGTTTTTTCAAAATGTCTTTACATTCTCATTTCATACAAGATTTGATATGGTGCCTACTGTACCTTATCACTCCTTAAGAGTACCAACTCAAAATCTAGAATACAAACCCTATTCTACTAAGTTGGAAATGCATAGATTATACTTATACATATATTCGAAGAGACACACAATTTATAGGCAGAGAAAATAATTTTTGAAACCAAAAAGCAACAATTTATTTAAGCAGAGATCTCACAGTAAAAGCAGATAGAGTCTAGAGAGAACAGGTTGCTCTACAGAATTATCACTGTTATTACATGGACCAAGGCAGATGTCAAGTAAAATTAACTTTTACAAGCAGCTGCTCTTTTAATTTTCATTGATTGTAACAACGGAAAATCCTGTCTTTTTGAACTACATTTTCTTATAATAGCAGTGATCCTAATTACAAATCCCAAACTGTGAGGATCCACATTATATACCCCTTTGCTCCTGGGACCAAACTTCCCCAGTTTCATGTTCTCGCCCGGCTGGCTGAGATGCCGTCCGTCACTCATCCTAACTAGTGCTCAGATGCCCTCAGCGTTTCCTGGTGTTCACAGGGCTCTTACACATATTATCTCATTTGATCTTCACAACAGTGGTGGTTTCATCACTACAATGCTTTGGTACATGGAAATTTCTTTATCAGCTGGCCACAAACATGATTTTCAATGTGCCGGCTCTAAAAACCAACCAAAGACCTTGTCAAGCAAAATGCACAGATTCCATTTGAGTTCTAAACATACCCAAGTAGTTTAATTTCCAAAGAATATTAAACAGTGCAGAGTTAACAAGATATTTCCAGTTCAGGGGTCTGAATGATATGAAGAGCCGAGACAGTAAACCTGGGAATAGTGCAAACAGATAGTCCAGTGCTGATTTCTGATCATGAAACCTATGGTGTGAAAAGAAGCTTGTTATTCAAAGGCTAACCTAAGCACCTTACTGGTGCTCTACATCATTTAGAAATGGAAAAGAATTGCTTGAGCAAGAAAAAATGGTATTAAGAAATAGGCCGCGATTAAATGTACATGGATCGCTGAATTTTCTCCCTTAGAGTAACACACCCATAAAATCATGTTACTTCTAGAATACCCGATAATTTTGGTTCAAAATTCTTACTGTAGCAAGCAGTTTTGCAATTAGGTTCTCATAAAGAAAGGAAAGATATGGCAAGTAAAATGCAGCATGTTTCGTTCTTCATGTTGTCACCCACGAGATGAAATTGTCTGTGTTTTTTTTTGTCCTCTGACGGGATTGCTCTTGTACAGTAGGAATAAGAGCAGTATCTCTCATCTTTTTACTACATGCAGGGCATTCTACTGGGAGTTCCATACAGACTCTAATCCTCATAATATCCCTAAAAGTGGTATTATCCCCGAGGCACCCCGGAGTTTCGCAAACTCTGCAGCCAAATGTACCTTGAACATCAAGTAGAGTGAACTGGTGACTTTTGTGCCCTAAGCAATAACTTCTTTTAGCCTCATATATTTACCTTAAAATTTTATCCAAAATTTGCATTTGATTCAAGAACATGTTCTTCTTGGTCTTACTATAAAAAAATGGTGAATTATTTTACCATTGAGTAAAATAGTGCCATTATTGTCCTGTATATATGTACTATATATATTCCCTAGTATATGTAGTCCCACATATTCCTGCCATCCTAGAGCGTTAGAAAACATATTACCACATTTTTACCCCTTATAGCCCCCATGAAAGAAGTCCCCAGGGGTACATTTGGGATTGGGGAGTTGGGTGAGATGATGCTGGGTCTTGCTAGATTTCACTGGCCATGTTTTGTGCCATTTCATATCACTACCACAATTATAGACAGATAGAACTGACATTTGCTTCAGACATAAATCTTTATATGCCTAGACTCTAAAATCATTTAAATTCCTAGATTTTTCATTATTTAATAAATTTGTGAGGCAATAACTGAAATTCTAAAATTCCTTATTTATTACTAAATTTTCATTCATCATTTTTGTCTCCCAAAACACCTATGTCATATTTACCTAAATTTGTATTTGTCAATTTCCTATTTAATGTAAGAAATATTCTTATCTGGGTTTTCCAGAACCAAATTGTTCCTTTACTGCTTATTGTAAGCATGAATCTTGAGCAAAATCTTATTTTGTGTAAAGTTCTCATAAAGCTTCCTAAATATGCACATAAAGCCTACTATGTGCACTGGAGTTGCCAACTGTATCTATAGGTTTCTAGGAAATGTTTAAAAGACTGCCCAGACAGAATAGTGGCTTTCATAGTACATGTTATTTATCTTCTTTAAGTATAATCCAAAATTCTTTACCTTCCTGCTGAGTCTATTTCCTATTATAAATGTCACCTAAACCACTCATTACATTTGCAATCTTATCTCCTCTATGTATTACTAAACAGTGTACCCTTTCTAACGCTGGAAACTTTAAATTAAACATAAGCTATCCCACACTACACTTACAAACTTAAATTTATTAAATAAGCTAAAATTAATGTCAAACCATCCACAATTATATATAATTACCAAAGTGGAGAGGAGACACAGTAAAGACATGGATGTGTAAGTACATATTTTCATTTTTCCATAAGAACTCTTTTTCCCTTGGTTTGGACTTTTATTAACACTTGGAAGCGAAAAGAGAGCAATAGGGAGTGGAGTGAAGGGGATGATAGGATTTTTATTAAAGCCTCTGTGACAGTGATCTGTTGTGTGACAAAACAAACAGTCCTTGGGGATGCACTTGAAGAACTGGAGGGCCTTAGGTGATTAAACACAACTTGTCAAGAAGAATATATAGAAACTTCCATTTCCCTCCACAGCTGAACTTCAAACCACTGATCCAAATGTATAATTCAGGGATGGTATCCCCAGATGGCTAACAGCATACCTCTAATGTTTATGTTAACAGATGCTGCAAAAAAGTATTCATTTGCTTCGTACTTCAGCTACTTTTTCTCACCTGTGTGACTTCACTTTCCCTGCTGTCTCAGAGCACCTTGATTTCTTCCTTGCTAGAGACCCTGCATTTGCAGGTGTAGAAAATGTGTCTTGTTAAGTGTAAAACAGCTCAGCGTGCTTCCACAACTCATTCACAGTCTATTTCTCTAACCTGAAATAATCAGCTATCACACTACTTTGGGTTGCATTCAATTAGGTGAAATTTAAGCTATTTTCTCTATTCATGAAGTAGTCCTGCCTGCAGTTTTCCTTTAAAAATAAATAAGACTATTACATAATTTTGTTCCTCCACTAAAGAATTTCTATATTTAAGCCCTTCTGAAAGGAGCTTCTTAAAATATTTGACCTGCTTTCAATTACACACACTGATGTATGTTTTGAATACTAAAACTAGAACCTTGTAATTAATTATAAAACTTCTGATTGTATTTAAAACAAATCCAAACAGAAAAAATAAATAATTTCCATTACTAGATATAAAAATCAGTAACAACTATTCAAAATGAAAAGAAAATAGAGAAGTATGAGTATGTCTTTACTGTGATAAGGACCTTTAAATATACCAACTGGACTTTTCACGTCAGCATTCTAACGTCAGATAAGATGCATTTTTTTCCCCAAAAGATTTTAGTTCATCATAAATTTAGAGACAAAATTCATTTAATACAACTGAAGAAGTATGAAGAAAGATGAAATACATGTATTTTGAAATGTTTCAACAAACACAGCAGGGTTCCCAAAATCCTCTTCTTTTCTTTCTTGTTCCTCCCTCCCCCCACCAAAATCAGGAATTACCACAAGGAGCAACCTGAATCACTGATGTCTTCTCATTTTTAAACTTACAGAGGTTTCAAATAACATACAATCCCCTTGTGAACAAAGACCCAAGCCCTTGAATTTATTAATATAAAGGAATAAATCAGTTCATTCTTGATTTATATGACCTTATAAATTAAAATTGTATGCAAAATTCCATTTTCCTAAGAAAAGTAAGTATTTTTCTTATTCCTTATTTCCTTTCAGGATATGACCCTTTCTATTATTTTTAAAGTTGGCGACAATAACTAGATTCTATGGTAAAAAAGAGACGACTGTATGAAAATTCAAAAAATCCTTACTTGCTTATCCAGAAAAGGTTTGTAGAAAATAATGTGGCTATTAAAACAATTGCCTATTGTTCTGACTGCTGGAAATTATGAGCCAGCATTTTAGTGATGAAATGGAACCTAGCAAATATTTTCCTGCAAGCTACTGACAGTGTGGATTCTGGACCACTGTGACATAATATTAAGTGCACCTACCCCATCTAGCTCGAAGTACCAAGATATGAAATCAAGAAAGGATAAATCATATTCAAAGATTTATTTCTTTAGTGTAAGCTTTTTAGCATATCACATTTGTAAAACATCCTTTGATATCTGAACAGTTAGTTGAGACTTTTAAAAGACCTTGATATACATTTGACTTATTGCTTTCTGATGACATTATTTCATATTTTCTCATACAATTGAGTTGATAGTCTTGATGGATAACCAGACAAGCAAAGGACAAGTCTGAGCAATAGCCATCCTTTATATCTGACATCTTCATGTTTTATTACATATTTTAGGAAAAGAGAAAGGAAACAAAAACACTTTTTTGTTAGTCAGGCAATGTTAGTTCCAAAAGATTTCATTACACACAGAAAGGCCCCAATCAATATTATTTTGAAGCAGCAAATCTTTAAATAACTATGGATTTTGTTGAAACTAAAAAATCATCAACACTTATAAAACCGGGAAGAGGGAAAAATTTGCATCTCACATTTCTTTAAGTTTGCTTTTTCTAATAAAATGTTTTGAATAAATGGCCACAAGATCCCTTGGACACAGTACACCAAATGCAAACTTTGGTTTTTCCTGTTCTTCTATAGTGCCTGATTCATATTTGCCCCTCAGTTTGTTCATTTCAATCAAATGTAAATGAACACTAGCCTGAACTAAAATCAGTCCTACCAAGATGCTTCAACAGTGTTGGCATGAGAATGATCAGACAGATGACAGAATTTTAAACTCAAGCATTGAAAAACATTTATTTCTCCAAAATCTCCACAGAATGGGAAAAAGAAAAAGTGACAATAACATTATGTAAAAGTACTCAGTAGACATTTTTAATTAAAGGTACATCATAAGTAGTAAAGGTCTGGGCCAATAAGGACTTAAGGGAACGGGATATTTGCAACAGCAGACTGTCACTTTTCACCAGCATTCTAGCTTGAAGTCAAAGAAAAAATTGGGGGCCCCTGTGGCAGGAAAGAACAGAGATGCCACTCACTGGTATGAGCAGAAGCAGATCCGGAAGGAAAGACAGAGTTTCTGTTTCGTCCATGTTCAGTCTGAACTGCCTATTAGATATCCAGGTAGAACTATGTGGACTTAAGTAATAAAACTAAAAACACAGCCAGTCAAAACTAATCTATCTCAGAACATTCTGTAGATTATTGTGTTTAACATAATTTCTACCCTGAAAACTAGAGCAATCAAATAATGTCTTCAGTCTTAGTGTTCCTTTTCATTATTAGCTATAATTAATGGATACAAGTATAATTAATGGGTGATCCTTAGAACAGGATCACCCAGTTCTAAGATTCCTTAACGCAACTGAAGCTTCACAAGAAGCTCTTAAGCCACCCAACAATTCTCAGAATATTAAGCCATCATTTGCTTAGGGATGCACTGGCAATATGGTGGCTACTAGCCACTTGTGGTGTTGAGTTCTTAAGATGTGGCTAGTCCAAATGAAGATATGCTATAGAATACACATCAAATTTCAAAGACTTAGCATGGAGAAAAGAGGGTAAAATATCTCATTAAAATTTCTTATATCGATTACATGTTAAAATCATAATATTTTGTATCTATTGATTAAATAAAATACAGTAAAGTTAATTTCATCTTTCTAAATTTTTTTTAAATGTGCATACCAGAAATTTTTTAATTATGTATGTTTCATATTGTATTTCTATTGGACAGAGAATTTCTGAGCCAAAGATAAATATGACTTCTTTCTGGTAAACAAACAGTAATTACATGCCATTTAAATAATTAAAATCTAGGAGCATGAGGAAAAACAACTGAAAATCACTTGTGTCACATGCAATTATTAGAAACAGGAAAGTACCCATTTTATATCTCTGGCTGCAAAAACATTTCAAAAAATACATGCCTTAAAATGAGATCAAGTAGAACCAAAAAAATTTAAAAATTGGAAGAGATGTATCTTTTTTAAAGAAAATGATAACAATCTTTCCCAAATATTTACACAAAATCATAAAATTATATGTTGTGATTAGCCACCCTAAATTTTTTTTCAAGCAGGAAGGTCGCCTTTTTTTTTTTTTAAACTCAGTGGAGATTTTGGAGAAATAAACGTGTTTTTCAATGCTTGACTTTAAATTTCTGTCAGCTGATAATTCTCATTGCAACACGATTGAAGCATCTTGGTAGGACTGATTTTAGTTCATGCTAGTATTCATTTACATTTGATTAAAATGAACAAACTGAGGGGTAAATATAAGTCAGGCACAAAAGCAGAACAGGAAAAAACAGCTTGCATTTGGTGTACTGTGTCCAGGGGATCTTGTCCCTTGTTACATTGAAAAATATTTTATCAAACACAAAGTGAATTAATGAATTTATTTATCAAGTTTTGAATTATATGTTATGTAGATGATTTCCCTAACCTCAAATATGCAAAAATATCTGAGAACCTCATGGCTGAAAAAAATAACAGCATGGTTCGTTTTAATTTGTGGATAATCTATTCTTTTGCTACAAACTTTTTAATTTATTTGGCTATGATATTCTTAAATTTCACTAGTCTACCAAAATTTAGGTTTTTCTTATCTTTCCTCCTTGGTATTGTATTAGCCCTTTCAATCAGAAGTCTCTGTTCTTTCTTAATTCTGAGTAATTTACCATCACTATTTCTTTGAATTCTTCTCTCTTCTCCAATTTCTTCTCTCCCTTCTGGAAATTCTAGCATGTGAAGAGTGACACTACTCTTTGTCTCCTCCATATCTCTTAGCCTTCTTGATATTTTCTCTCTACTTTTCCTCTGCCTTCGGAATTCAACATGATCAAGTTCATTAATTCATTTTTCACTTATATCTATCCTAGTTACCCGATTTATTCAGTTCTTTACTTCAACTACTATATTTATCATATCTAATAGTCCCCTTTTGTTCTTTTTATGACTATTTGTCCCTACTTAACACTACTACTGTCCTCTATCACTGAAGGCATTTATTATATTTATTTTAAATCATTGATCCCTCTGCTCTAATGATTGTGCTTCATGAAGTATATACTATTCAGTTTATCTTTTTGTGTTTTCAATAGTGGTTGTACTCTTCATGCATCTAATTATTTTGGCCTATAAGGTTATATTCACCAAAGGACATGGGCGAGTAGACCTGGAAACCTGTGTGAAAAACAGCCAAACCCAAGTCCTAGTCTCATCCCTCCTGATAAATTTGAGAAAGACAGAGGGGGACAAGCCACAGGCCATAACCACTCTTGACCACTTCTGTTGCTGCCTACCACCAGGCAACCCTTCTGGAAGGCATTAGCCTTTAACCTTTTAAAAGAACAAGACAAACAAATGAAGAAACAAAACTCATAGACAGACACAGACAATAGTTAAGTGGTTACCAGTGGGTAAGGGGGCAAGGGGTGGTAGATGAGGGTAAAAGGGGATCCAATACATGGTGATGAAAAGAGAACTGACTCTGGGTGTTGAACACACAATGTGACATATAGATGATGTATTACGGAATTGTACACCTGAAACCTATGTAACTTTACAAACAATTGTCACCCCAATAAACTTTAATTAAAAAAAAAAAAGCAGCAGTGCTGGGAGAAGGCAACCTCCATAGGTTATAAGCGGCAAGCCCTAGAAGGAAGGAGTGCCCTGGTTTTGCTGGTTAACCTGCACCTGTTTTCATCAGTGCCGCACCCCAGCAGGGCTTCCTGCTCCTCCTAACAGGACCCTACTGACATCAAATTCTGTGGCCCAGGGGCAGGCAATTATCATTTCAAGGCAACAGGAGAAAGTCAGGTCAAAACAAAACTTAAAAGGAAAAAATCTTAATGTATGTTCTCCTAATTCCTCAGGCCACCCTGCATCCTAGGCTGAAGCACGTGGACACCATTCACCACAGCCTCAGCCACCCCTGGAGTTGTTCAGTCATTTCAGTTATTTCCTCTGCCCCATGCTTTCCTCTTTCTTCTGTAGTGTCTCCATGGTTAGTTTTGGGGGAAAGAGCCAACAGGCCATATTGACTATCTTGACAGAATCCCAAATAACTGAATGAAAGAATAAGATCTCTGTGCTACAGTTCAGGAAATTAGGAAGATATTAGAAAATAGGATTACCTGTAAGGATTAACTGATAACACTGAGTATAAATCATCCAACACTTTGAAATGATTCAAAGTGAAATGACTTAAAAATACAAATAAACTTCTAATCCAATTGTCAGACTAATACTAACAATTAAGAATAATTCGTACAATAGAGTCGAACTCCCTTCCCCAGCTTCCAAGCATGAGCTCTTTCTGGCACGACATAAGTATTGTTGGGAAAGGCAGACACTGCACTTGTCGCCCGACGCGTAGCCGCCTAAGAATGTGTGTTGGGCCCAGAAGATTTTCTCACAAAGAGATAAAGAGCTCCCACAGCCTGTACCGGTCATATCTCTGTGTTTGGGAATATCTTTACCTGTTCTGGGTTTCACATGTACTTCTTTGTTCTGCTTAAGCCTCTGTGTCATGCGGCACCCGGCCGACCCACGGCTCTCTGTTCCAGGCAGGGAGGGAAGGGGGTCCTTCACCTGCAGCACAGGGGTAAGGCGGGGCACAGACCATC
Source organism: Rhinolophus ferrumequinum (assembly GCF_004115265.2). Lineage (NCBI taxonomy): Eukaryota > Metazoa > Chordata > Mammalia > Chiroptera > Rhinolophidae > Rhinolophus > Rhinolophus ferrumequinum. The sequence goes on along the minus strand of NC_046286.1, from coordinate 24,246,669 downwards.
TCCCTGGGGCACCCGGGCTGCAGGGTAGGACTCACTGGCCACAGGGAACCAGCTGTTGCAGCTGATCTCGCTCTGCTTCTTCTCTACGTGAGTAAAGTGTTGGTCCATATAGTAGTGTCTGCGTGAATCATACCTTTTTTGATGACTTCAACACCTACAAACCATGCAGCGGGTTGATACCCTGGGACTGCGGCTCCTGGTGGCAGGCACTGGCATGCCCTTTGCTATGCTCCCTAAAGTTGGACTCCTCCCCTGGAGGTAGTAACAGGTGTCACTTGTTCGACAAGCACAAAAACATTCATGGAATCACAAACTTTTCAGTGAAATTCCCAGTTAAACCTACATTCTACTTTTTTTTTTAAATTTATTGGGGTGACAATTGTTAGTAAAATTACATGAATTTCAGGTGTACTATTCTGTATTACATCATCTATAAATCCCATTGTGTGTTCACCACCCAGAGTCAGTTCTCCTTCCATCACCATATGTTGAACTAACCACACAGTTTCTGCTGTTAAAAAGGCACAGCTTTGAAGCCACACTGAATAAACTACAATTTTCCGAGGACCACTGCTCCTGGTTCACATTACACTGCAGATGATGGAGGGAGGGTGTCACACAGGAAATGCCGTGTGGGAATAACCCTGGGAAATCTGTTCTACGGGGATTCCGACCACCACCGCCAGCACACACCACATCATCATTGGCCATTCGTTCTAGTGGGATTCTCCTTTCCAACTATCTGCAATACAAAATCAATACTGTGTATGCTCTGACTGTAGCCAAGGTTACATACTAGGATTTTAATATAAGACTGAAAGGAGAAGTGAGAAATCAGGTAGAAAGAACACAGTAATGAATGATCTCAACCTGAGCTTAAAGTCAGACATGCCTGGATTCAAATCCCAGCCCTTAGTGGCTATGACCTTGAAGGAAGTATTTAATTCCTTAGCGCTTCAACTTCCTCATCTGTAAAATGAGGGGACTAGTTCCTATTTTACATGGCTACTGCAAGAACTAAAAATAATAAATGAAAGAAACTTATAGATGTAAGTTTTACCTTCAATTATTTATTCAGCAAATGTCTTGTGCCAAACAACGGGCTGTGCGCTGAGAGCTACTGGTTCCTGATAGTACCATGTAACCCCTACAACTACTACCATCACCATTACTTTGATTTCTATTATTTCAAATAAATTGATTGAGCTTCACTCAGAATTCACATGCTTACCTTACATTTACTGAATTCTCAAATTATTTCAATTCCTAATGGAGTCAATACACTTCTTAAAAAAAAAGTCAAACCATTGCTATATGGTTTTTAGTAAAATGTCACCACTACAAGTTAGCGAACATGTTTATTTCTCATTGTTTCTAACTATATTCTTGTAGTGCCATAGAACTAATGACTTGAAAGTTCCAAATTTCATTGATCAAATACACTCAGCCCCAAACATGATATAGATTGCCACATGTTTACCACAATATTATCCTAAAAGTAAACACTGCTTTAAAAAGCAGTATGCAGAAGGTGCCAAAAAAATGTATACACACTTTAAGAAAGGAAAAAACTATATTAAAATTACACTGATGGTAACAATTTTGAGCACCTCTTGTAATTGCAGAAGTCAAACATGACTTGAATTTATCTTTTGTTATCAGTATATATTGAATATTACAATTTTAATACAATTTCTTCCTTTCTTAAAATGTGTATACATGTTTTTGGCACCCTCTACATATGTATGTATGTATATATGTATGTATATACGTATGTGTGTATATATATATATTCGTATATATACATAAACATGTGTATATATATTTATATATATTATACTCGTATATATATATATATATATATATACACAAACAAACACCTTAAAACACATGTTAGATATATGTCTCTTTTATTACGCTAGTTTCCACCTTCCTTTCCATCTTTACTACATGAATACTTTATAGAAGAGGGTAGACTTCACAACACTGATTCAAAACCAAGTTGAGTGCTTGTTCCAACTAAAATTTAATATTAAACAAGCTTATTAGAAGACATTTCTCTTGTAATTTTCTAGGGGAGTTGTTAGAACTTGTCTAGTCATCTTTTAAACTGTTTTTCTTATGCAACAGTGTCTGTAAAAATTCATGGGCTAAATAAAAGTCACAAAAACTAAACATTAAATGCATTTGTCACTCAAGCTCACAAATTTTTCTGAACTGCTTTATTTGGAGAATATGAATAAAATCCTTATGCTTCACACTAGAAGAAACCAAATGTATACTCCATGTGGGGGAAAGACGAGATTATGGCTCCAGTAACTTTTGTATAAATAACCAACCACAGAAATATTTGTTCAATCTCTACTTAGTTTTGATCCTTTTTCCACAGATATCTACCTCATCAGAACCAAGCTTTTTCACAATAAATACTGGTCAATGCTAGTCATTTGTTTCCAAGATCTCATTTCTGATGCCTAGGTTTGCGATTTAATGAGAAATATGACCAATTGAGATATGAAGATAATACAACGATTGGGAAAGTTGAATGTGTCATGTATACTGGACATATCAAGAATGTGTCCAGAGTGCCCAGTGTCCTCTTGAAGCTGAATCTGCTCAGATAAGGTCTCCTGATTCTCTTCTTTCCCTAAGGATGAGTCTGTGTCTAAAATCATGAGGCCTCAGATATCTGCTCTTCATGGTCACCCTGACTTGTCTTATATATCTCCAGACTGCACTCCACTTTGTCATGCCAGGGATCCTGCTAATTAAATACACATCTGTTCTGCTATGCCCCCAAATAAATCTTGTAAGTGACTCTTCCCTGCCTTCAGGAAATAGTCCCAGCCCTTGGTCTGTTCTGCCTCTTTCTGCCTGCTCTTCAGTCCCATCCCTCTCCCAACCTTTCTTCCCCTTAGACTGTGTGCTCCAGACATTCTGAATAGCAGCTCTTCCCATTGGTATAACAGTTCCATGCCTCTGCTCTTTGTAATTCCAGTTGTCCTTCTACACACCTCAGACCTCTCTCTGTCAAACACCTATTATTCATCTTTTCTACTCCTCAATAGCCTTCTGGGAAACTTCTCCTATCTGTTCCATGCCTTAACCTTACAATTGATGACCACCTGTCTGGCGTCCCTATAGTACACACTCCACACTGCTTTGCACACGTCTGTTTGCTTGTCACTCTCCCTCTCCTGCACAGCAACCTCCTTCAGGGCAGAGGGCAGGGCTTGTTCATCTCTGCCCCCATAAAGCACAGCATAGAATTTTCACTCAATAAATGACTGACAAATGAATTAATTAACCTTTGCATGTAAGGAAAATAACCTGCACAGGATAAGCACTCATTAAATACCTACTGAATAAAAGCATAAATAATTCTCTTGCTATATGTGGACATATACAGACATTCATATTTCCTATAATCTAAGAGTTTTTAACATATAGATGTAAATTTTTTTCCGTATCTTCTACTTGGCCATGGGGACCTAAAACAAAAAGAACAAGAAAACGCAGGGTATAGTCATCAGCCCTTTCAATAGACCAATACCACCAAATCAGATCTAATGATAATAGTTAGAAACATCTGAACTAATTCACATGATCTGTCTCTGCCCACCTGCATTAGGCAGAACCCTTACGGGGCAAGGAACTGACACAAACCTTTAACTGCCCGAGGGGGGAAACAGCAATTGTTAAAAGGAGTCCAGTCTGGAGTGACTCACAGAATTGAAAGAAGAGCTACAGTAAACAGGGGAATGGCAAGACCTCACAGAATAGAGCCAGGTACACTGCCCATCAGCTCAGTCTGGGCCCAGATGTCCGGGACTAACCACTGTGGAAGGCGGGATGTGAAACTATGATTTACCAGCCTGTGTCACATGGTCACAGAATCTTGACCTCCACTGTGAATATTTATTTATCCCTCTACCAATCACCCCATACAGCTAACCCACTATTCAAATATCTCCAAAGTACCAGCTCCATAGTAACTTGTCTTCACAACTTAGACAAGTATTTATCCATTCATCAATACTCATTTGAGTACCTACCCCCTTTCCCCGACAATCACCATTCTAGATGCTAAGGATGGAAATGTGAACAAGGGAAAAATCCTTGCTTTCTAGTGGTGGAGGCAGTAAACAAATACAAAATGTAATGTTAGGTAAGATTAAGTGCTAAAATGAAGATAACATGGAGAGGGCATGATAAGGGAGCCTTGCCCTTGGGAGGGCAAGGCTCTTTCAGACAGGAAATTTTTCTCTTAGAAGATGACATTAGAGGAGAGAGACATGAATAAAGTGAGGACGCAAACATATAACTATCTGAGGGGAAGCATTCCAGGATGAGGGAAAAACAAATGCTAAGGTCCTAAAATGAAGTCTTCAAGAGACCACAAAAAACTGGAAAAGGAGTAGTCAGTCCATGGTGAAGGAAGAACAAACGCAAAGGCCCTGAAACAAGAAAGACAAGATATGGCTAGAGAAGAGTGAGCAAAAAGTAGTTTTACAAAATGAAACTGAATAGACAGGTTAGGAGTTGGGATACATACATTATTTTCTGAGTGAAACCATGGCAGTTTTTTCTCATTCCAAACAAACTGCTTTCAGTTGACACTACTTCTTATTTTAGAGAGAAAAAAGCAACTACAACAACTAATGACAGCATAATCCCTATAACAATCCCTACCACTATTATTTACTTTCTGAACATCTATGTAAATACTATCATGCATCAGGTTTTACAATCACTTATAAAGAGATTGTGTGCAATCATGCAGGTGAACAACACGATTTTGATTTTAATTTTCCATTTTCTAAAGCTTTTAAATCTATAAAGCTCAAGGAAGGTCAAATAATATTTGTGAACAAGCAGAATGAAGTAAATGAATTTCAACTATTAATAGAAATCAACAAACAAGTATTTGAAATAGCACTTGGTACTATTCAATCGATGAAAAAAATGATACAAAGTCTTGTACTATTTTAATGATATAAAAACTGTTGAATGCCTTAATCATTTCGCACCAAACACAGGTCAGTTATTTACTTTTTTACTGCTTGTACGTCACAATGAAATCATCTCCTTGTGCCTTTCGTTTAGACCAATACTGGCTCACATTTCCCTGCAAGTTCGGGATCCTTACATTGCCAAGAAAATAAATATTTCACTTGACCACAAAGATACTTCTGTTAGATGAAATATCAAGTCTTAGTGATTAATGATGGTAAAATACTCCACCACCTCCTCTCCCAGTCAAAACCCTACATGCAATACAACAAATGGCATTTCCTTCACCATTCCCATTCACTTCCAGCTGAACGAGTCTCTGCCTTCTTTTGCTTCCGAGGCCCACAGACTGTCCTAACCTACACTGAATCAAACGTCAATATTGACAATGCCTTGACCAGCCATCCTTTAATCTTTCCTGCATCACTAATAAAAAATCCTAGCTTCTAGTTGATCTTGAGAGAGTCATAAATTTTGGTTTCAGTGGTTTTCCTAAAAAATACATATCACGGGCCGGCTCGGTGGCTCAGGCAGTTGGAGCTCCATGCTCCTAACTCTGAAGGCTGCTGGTTCGATTCCCGCATGGGCCAGTGGGCTCTCAACCACAAGGTTGCCGGTTCAACTCCTCGAGTCCCGCAAGGGATGGTGGGCTGTGCCCCTGCAACTATGATTGAACATGGCACCTTGAGCTGAACTGCCTCCCAGATGGCTCAGCACAGGCTCTCAACCACAAGGTTGCCAGTTCGATTCCTCGACTCCCACAAGGGATGGTGGGCAGCGCCCCCTGCAACTCAGATTGAACACGGCACCTTGAGCTGAGCTGCCGCTGAGCACCGTGATGACTCAGATGGTTGGAGCGCGTCCTCTCAACCACAAGGTTGCCTGTTCGACTCCTCGACTCCCCCAAGGGATGGTGGGGAGCGCCCCCTGCAACTAGCAACAGGCAACTGGACCTGGAGCTGAGCTGCGCCCTCCACAACTAACACTGAAAGGACAACAACTTGACTTGGATAAAAGTCCTGGAAGTACACACTGTTTCCCAATAAAGTCCTGTTCCCATTCCCCAATAAAATCTTAGAAAAAAAAATACATATCACATGTGATTAGTGTATTTTCATGTTCGTCATAAAAATTTTTTAAACATAATTTCTTTCTGACAAGATATGTAAGTAAGTGCGTGTGTGTCCCTTTTAAAACAAACCCACTGATAAGTTTATAAGATATACTGTTTATGCTTCTAGCACTTCCTTTCACTGTTGCTGCCGTTTAAACATTTTAATGAAAGACTGTATTGTGCTCATATCCTGGGGCTTTAATCAAAGCTATAGTTTTAAAAAAAAATAATCTGGAATCACCCAACATGTCTTATTAAAAAAAAAAAAAAACTACTTTCCTCAGGATCGAGGAGCCCGTCTGGTGCTGGTCCTCAGTCGCTCCTCAGAAACGGTCTGTGTTCAGCACGTCCTTCTCTACCTTTCCTCTTAAGTCCGTGAAAGATACATTTAATTTCCTTCACAAGGATGGTGTTTTCTCCTGTCCCTTGATGTTATCCTCAGTATGCCCCTCATATCTCACTTTGATCAAGAACCTTTGCTCTGCAGCTTTGAGATGATTTGCTCTCACGCGTACCTTAAATCTTTCATGGTTCTATTGGTTCCTCTTTTCTCTTTATAGAAACATGCTTATTTCTCCTGTTTAAAAGAAATCCCAATAATGCTCACATTTACACCTCCGTTCCTTCAGATTTGGCATTTGCACATACCAGCAGACTAATAATGCCTCCAACACCTTTTCCATCCCTATCTTCCTCAATCTTCTAAAGGATGTGACTCTGCTGATTATCAATGTCTATTAATTGGGCTCTCTCCTGGATTTCCTTCTCTTCTCAATCTCTGATTCATATATTTCTTTTTCTTACTAGTGTTCATATCCAAGCAAAGTGTGAAGTATCATCTCTCCATATTTAATCTTCAAATAATTCTAGCCCTAACCTTTCTAAGCTACAGACTCAGATGTATAACTTTTTTCTGAACATCTCCACCCAAGTCATCCATCTGCATTCAAAATGAACATATTGAAAGCAAATTCATCATCTTCCCGAAGTTAAAACAAAAATTCTGAATTATCTGTTTTTGTCAATGGGACCCCAAACTTTCAGTCATCAAACATCAATACCTAAATTTCCATTTAACTTTTTCTCTCCAATATCCTTACCTATTCACATGCATGCAGACATTCTTACACCTTGGCTATCTAAGAAGCCTTCTGAATTTCCCACCTAAACTAGTTCAATAGTTTCCAAATTAATCTTTCCATCTCTTATTTCTGTCCTCAACTGTTCAAGCCAGAAAAAAACACTTTTTTCAACATGTCCATTTCTAACTCAAACAGTATTTGATGGCGGGGTGGGAAGGGGGAAGAAACACGTTCAACATCGTGGCTATGAACAAGGACTGTTTTGCCATCTAAGACACAAACAGCTTACAACACAAATGGGGTTTTTAGTACTTTAGAAAATACTGCCTATAATCACATGTACCTACCACTTGTTTTATGCTGATTTCTTCCACAGAAGTTATTATCTGCTTTTCAACAAATATTCTTTCCTCACTCGAGTCTCCAATGCCCTATCGCCGCTCACTATCACTGCTATAGTTTCCTGTCTAGTATTCTATCCTTAAAAATCTATAGTCATGTACCATTTAACTACAATATCTATTATTACGTATTATTGTTGGTTTTGGTATCAATAAGAGCATACAGCTTAGAGACACGTGAATGTGAAAAAATTAAATGTCACAATAGTATAAAAATAAGCACTAATTTAAAAAATGTTAAACAACAAATGCTATACAAATGGAAGCTATTTTAGTTTCCTTTGAAGAGTGGAAGAAAGGCTATTTTCTTTGGATTTCAAGTTTTATAGATACATTTTTGGTATTTGATGCTATTGATCCTGAAAATATCTTTATACTACTGTTAAATGAATACATATGCTCCAAACTATATCTCTTCAGTACTATTTCTAATATCTGTCATATTTTCAAAAACTAGGAATTAAATTTTACAAAATTCTTAAAATCCAACTCACTCACAAAATTTGCTATATTACAAATATGAGTGACATTGTAAATATTTTTTATGTGATATAATATTAAATAATATTAATAAACAGGAACAGATGACACGCTAGCTATTTATATAAAATCTAACTGAAGCAGATGAGTGGCATTTCAAAACCTCCTAAAGAGAATTTCCCTTGTGGATCTGTAGTTCACTCAAGTGGCTACAACTGGCATTTATGCAATGCTTACCAGGGTATGCAGAAGCTACAAGGTTTCCCATCCATTAAATCTGCCTTTACCTTGAATTCTAACTGAATTAAATAGGATATTATCACTGTGCAATTCTGGTGGCTGAATTTACTTTACCTTTTCTGAACATTTCTGTATAACTTGGTACTACTAACTGATACTCTAAGTTGTTAGATCCATTATGACCCATAACTTTCATAATCAAATTTTAATATTGATTAGTTTTAAACTAGAAAACTTCCAAACTGACTCAGAGTCATGTTTTAATATTTCAATTTATGGGGCTGGGGGAAGATGAACTTGTTCATATCTATGAGAACCAATGCCACTTCATTGAGAGGTAAGGTAATGATAACCAAAAAAAAAAACCCACTGACCTAGGAGCCAGGAGAACTGGCAGCCGCAAATCACAAACAAAAAACAATTCTTTCTTTCCTCTGAATCTGACTTTGCTTAAAACACATTTACAGCATAGGTCACATATTATGCCATTTCTTTTATGTGTTTACACATACTATAAAATCTAGCACAATGCTGTGCACACGTTAGGCATTCAATAAAAATATGATAAATGCACAAAAGAACAAGTGGCTCCATTTTACCCCTACCTCGCTGTGCAACTGGGTCTGTTCCCTCGTGTGTTACTGAGAGGCACGGCTTTGGCTGTAGCAGCCAAAATAATGTTAGAAGTCAGAGGATAAAGATGGAGAAGCCACAATCCAATCACCAATCTGTTATATCCATGCAATAATTCAGCCATCTGTTATATCCATACAATGGAATGCTTTTAGGCAATAAAGAGGAATAATGTACTGACACATGATACAGCATGTATGAACCCTGAAAATATTATTCTAAGTGAAAGAAGTCACAAAGACCACATATTATAAAGTTCCATTTATATAAAATACCCCAAATAGGCAAATCCATAGAGTAAGGACACGGGTTGATTGAAGGTGAAAGCTAAACATAATACAGTTTCTTTTTGGGGAGACGAACATGTTCTAAAATTGATTGGGGTGATGGTTACACAACTTTATGAATATACTATAAATCACTAAATTATATATTTTATATGGTTGAATTGTATAATATATGAATTATATCTCTATAAAGCTGTTAGCAAGGAAAAGAGAAAAAGAATACAGTCGCCAAACAAACTGTATTTACACCTGTAAGGGAAATGTGTTAGTCTCCACAGGCCGTTCTGGGGTCCCCATCATTATGCCAAACCCCCCAAGATGCCTGCATTCCTGAGTGCCCAGTGCACTATACGTGACAAAAGGACGCCAATAGCAGGTTGCTGTCTGCTGCTCAAGGCTGGGTTGATGCTCAAGAAGGAAAGAAAAAAAAGAAGCTGAGGCAAATCAAGTCCATGCGTTGCTCTGGGAGGAAATGGATGTGAACAGGAGCTCTATGCTGGAATGTCAGCAATGAGATACACAGAGGAAGGAGAAAAGCCTGAACAGCGTGGGTTAAAAACCAGGTTCTGGTGTAGGCAAATCTGGGCTCTTCCACCTACTAGGCTCCATTTTCTTCTCCTTGTAAAGTGAGGATAATAAGAGCATGTACACCTCTGTGTCAGGCTCCAAATGGCTGATGTATGTGGAGCACTTGGCCCTGCGAAACACCAGTAAGCTTTCAAGAAACTGTAACTGCTACTACCATTATTAGTATTGTTAATATTCTCCCTTCAGAATTTCTCACAGTATCATTTAGGACCATCTGCCACAAGTAGATTACTATTTCCAAATATATTCAAGTAAAAGATAGCATAGGATTACTATATAACAAACACCACCCCTCAAATGGACAACCCGATGCTGTACAAGATGAATCTGTACTTACTTTGTCTCCTTTCCTTACAAAGAGGATGGATGATACTTATAAATTCTTCATGTGTGTTAAAGTTAAATAAAATGGAGTTTAATGAATAACTTGCATGAAAGATGTAATGAAAAACACTATAAATCCTTATTTTAAAACTTTTCTTGGTCAAAATGTAATATTAAATATTCACAGAAAAAAAAATGGCAAAGCCTCACTAAAAAGCAAGTGCCTGACAGGACTATAAAACAGTCAACTTTAGCAAAGAACTATTAGACTAGACATTCTTCATATAGGTTAAAAAAAACTAAAGTTATAAAACTTAAGGAAGTTGTCAGGGAAATGTTTGCCCCTGAATGGAATTATGGAAGAAGCCCAAGAGAAAATAATGTAACCTGGTTTTGTTCATTTGTTTCGCTTGATCATATTTTCTGCTTGTAGAAGGAATATGGGAATATGAAGCCAAAAGCAAAGGAAAAAGAAATCTAACTTTTCAAGTGAAAAGCTACCAAGCAGTACTAACTAGACTGTGTTTTCATGCTCGGCTACACATTAGATTCAACATGGAGTCCTTTAAAATCATCCCTGTCCAGTATTTAATTAGCGGAGAGAGCTTTTTTTTAAGTCCCCACTAGAATCTAAAGAACAACTGGGGTTGAGAAGCACTGAGCTAGCCGCAAAGAGACTATGCCGGATGTAGTACAAAGCCTGGCATGATGTTATAAAGATGATAAACATCTGGTGGATAAACACTTTTTGGTTAATGTTTTGCAGTTTTTCCTTTTGAACCGAGTTGTGGGCCACCTCCTCATCACAAGACCAGTATCTCTTCCAGGTATCACCCTGCAAAGTTAAACAGCTTCTGCACTGCACAGTGAAAGCCAACTGAGAAGTTCTCACAGCATCAAGTACCTCAGATGACATTCTAAAAGACAGGATTTTCACTATTTAGCATAAGACCTAATGTAAGCAATTCTTCTTCAAAAGGAGAATTTAGGTTTACTGAAGCAGAAAACGAAAAGCCTTTAATACAAAGCTGTAATTAATGGGTATTATAAATCATAGCAGTGCATCTATGACTTCAGGTTTGTGGAATGCACTGCATACAACGCACAGTAATTCAACAAAAAGTGGCCTCCTGCATATAATTGCCTCTCTTGGAGAAAACCAATTCGATTCCGAAAGGTTGTAAAGGAAGGCAGATAATTACATATACTTACAATGCAATTGCTTCCCACTCTCCAAAGCAAACTTTAAAATGTATGATTTTATTTTAAGCAAAATCATCTTTCTTCTGCTATTCCTTTTTATATTCACTCTAATAGACTAGTAAGGCCAAATTGTCACATCTGCCTATTATAGTCTTAATTAGTTATTCTGAGACTTGCCCATTCCAAGATTTCATACTGATTAAATTCCTGCATTCCCACAACAGAGCGATATATTAGGTAAAGTTGCCCCAACATAAAAATACAAATCAAAAGGGATTTGAAAGACACCATTCTTACGCTGTAACAAGCATCTAACACCCTGCTAGGAAACCACTAAATGATAACAGATTGGCAGTCTCTCCTCCACACCTGACCTTCACTTAGACAGGAAAGGCCAGCCCTAGACAGAATCTGCTTTAATGCACAAGGGCTTCTTTAGACAGAACCCTGTCTGCCCTCTGGTAAAATTCACACCTACAGCTCCAGCCAGAGCCTAGGTCTCTCCCTCTATCCCACATCAAAGTCTTCTAACTGTTAACTGACTCCAGAATAACTACAGTTTAAGGTAGGCCTTGTTTACAGTTTTAAAATATTACCTCATCGATGATGGTAGTTCTCCAAAAAACACATGCTCTAGAATAAGTGCTATCCAAAGAGGCTCTACTTGCATCTTTAAAAATGTTTAGCTTAAGTGTTCCTTTCTCTCCTATCTTGAACGAAATACGGAAAATTGAACTTTTCATGTATGCAATAAACTATCAGCATCACTCAAAGAAATTCTCTTACTGAAGTGTGTACTTAACTTTTTCAGAGGAAAAGAAGGTGCAGTAATTTGACAATTCACCTCATTAGTTTGTAACGCTACAAAAGTGACACGACGAACATCACTGTTTGCCCATTCTCCTTCAGGAACTGCGAAGCACTAACACTCACTGGGCCTGCCCTCCACGGCTGGATTTCACCTTCAACATACACAGACACAGTGGCCACAATGCAATTTTAGAAGAACACCGGATAGAGGATCCATCTCTTTCTTCCCCACCATCCTTTGAACCTTATTTATTTCACCTTCCCCTACTCTGTACCTCCATCTCTCCCTTAACTGCTTTTTTGTTACTATTTTTTCTGCCTTACTTTGAACGCATTCTACCTCCATTCTTTTTTCACTACTTATTTTTCTCTAGATTCTCTCTCTCCAACTTCCGCCTCCTTTTCTCCATGCTACCACTTCTACCACCTTTTCTTCATCTTGCCCTGTAATTACCTCCCTTTGGCTCTCCCGCTCTCACTTCTGCCTTAGCCATCTCTCTTTACTGCTTGTTTCGTGCCTTGTCCTAGTCTCCTTTCCATGAGCTCACACCTAATTTCAATGTCCAAGTACCTTTTCCAAAACAGGTGCCCTATGGACAAAGGAAGATCTAAAATTCCAAGGGACTAGAAACTCTAGACTCTGGATTTAAAAAAGAAAAAGAAAAAAGCTAGTATCTCACATTATATATCCGTGTCACACAGGACCAACTCAATGATTGCTGTCATGATAATTTTCTACCAATACAATTTCAAAAATTGAGTAGAGAGAATTAGATTCTGATCTCACAGAATTAAATACCTGGTTTATTCATATTTTTAACTGTACCCTGAAAGCTACTACTGGGACTCATTCTGGCTTCCCCTTATTCAATCTTTGAAGATCATACGAGAGGACAGTTAATGGGAAGAACAACCGGAGAGCCAAACACTACGAAGAAAGCATCGTCTTCATGAAAATCTACAAACCAGGAACTATTTGAACCATAAAAATGAAATCACAAGGTAACAGGCTGTAACTAAAGCTAACTATAACTGGAATCTAGTAAGGTTTTAAAAGTCAATTGTACATTAATCCTACCAAACCAGAATTAATATCTGCTAACAGTGAGGCTACCTGAAATTATTTAGTAAAAACTTTTTTCTGGTCTAAATTCTCAATGGCATTTAAACATCAGAGCAGAATTCTGGGATTTCAGGTTTCCAAAAATCATCCTGAAATATGACGGTTCATATTTACTCTCTGTACATTATGCTACCAAAGCAGCAATGCTCCAGTCTTAAGCTTTGCTAGAAATTACCTGAAGAATACCTTTTGCCAAAAAAATCTATCAGGAAGAAAAATTGCCCCCTCGTTTTACTTAAAGCAACTAGCACATTAAAATCCAAGCCAACTAATTTGTGATGGAATTTAAATGAAGAGCCAGCTGCAAAACACAGTACCACGGAGAAAAGAAAGTGGCAAGGAAAAGAGGATTAACCAGACTGAGGAAATAAAAGTGTTTTCAAATATTTGTAAAATGCGATTGAAAAGATTAAGGGAAAATGGAAAACACTATTTATAAAATGCCACAATGCTCAAATAAAAATCTACCTACATTGTTGTTTTAGAAAGCAGAATATATTGAACATTATTTCTCCAAAAGACAATCTATGCTTCTTAAAGTGAACTTAAGTTAAAATGGAAAGGCTTCTTTAACAGGTCAGGGTAACTCAATCGGCTGTATTTTCATCTTCCAAAGTACTAGAAATTGACATATAAAACTCTAGGCGGGTAATTTTACAAAAGACCAAATTTTAAAAGAATGAGAATGCAGAAAAGAAATATGTTCAGATATGGGCAGAGGAACTTTATAATCCTATATACCTAGGGTCTTTCTAATATGCTACGCTAGTTTCTTAATAATAGTATATATTTATTAAGAAAACCATTTTCAAAACAAATCATTATGCAGATACAAATTATATTTTAAACACATAGATATAAATACATGAGAAAAATGAATATCCTTTCTGTTAATATATGTTAAAATACTAAAAGTATATACTATTCAACATAAATTCAAATCTACTGCATAGGATCCTGGATCTCACTGCTTATTTTGAATCAAGGACAAAAACTCATACTATTTTCATACTTTGCATACAAAACACTTGGTTCTCCAAAAATCAATAAGTCAAACATTTGACTGCTCTGTATGCTCTGATTAGAGGATTCCCATCACTAAGGTCACTGTGTCCCACCTGCTTTTTCAAGCTTTTCACATTAACAGCCAATACCAGGCGGTGAATTTTCCTAGGTTTAAATGTCACCATCTGTTCTCATTGTAATGGTGACAAAACCATAAATGCGATTCAGTAGTGTTTTTATTCTGAGGATGGTAAGAATTTGCCTGCTGTGAAAATACCAATAGTTCACCTTGCGTGACATTTTCCCATTTGAAAGTATCTGCTTCCATAAACGGAAAGCTAATGTGCCAGGAGGCTGTGCTCCTCAGCGACTTACAGGGGGTTCCAGAGGGAAACTCTGCCTCCAGATGGCCCTTGACTTGCCATGAGAAGTGAGTTAAACAAGCTCTTTCTTCATGGAGAATACCAATTATTAGCAATTAAGTGTATGCCAAGATAATTTGGATGCTGAAGATAATGAAATCACTACTGACATCAGGAAGACATCCTAACAAGTGATGCTTTCCTCATAAGTATTTCACCATTGGGGAGAATCTCTGTTTCAGAGTTTATAAACAAATATTGCAGTAAGCCTGGATTCAAAGCCTGAGGTCTTCAATGAAGCAAGTCAATCCAAAAGAAACTTAGAGATCGACTTAACCCATTTTAATAAAAATAAGAGCTTTGGCCCTACACACACATGAGGAAATGGTTCTGTATATTCCTTTTATAAAGAAACAGGTGATTATACTATATCCCATGCATAGTTACCATTCAATAAGTGTGTCTTGTATATGTCAGTCAGGATACGAAAGTTGTAAGCAATCTACTCCAACCAATCAATTTAAGCATAAAAAAATAATTTGTTAAAAGGATCATACGTACTTTTAGAGACTATCCAGAGGGTCCAAGAAAAATGATAGAAAACACTAATATACGTTGTAATAAATATGGCAGACACTGTTGTAAGAGTTTTGCTTTAATTAACTCATCTAATCCTCAGAACAAACCTATGAAGTACATGCTATTATTTCTTCTTTTTACATTTGAGGGAATTGAAGCAGAGAGAGATTAACCAACCTTCTCAAGCTAAGTTACAGGACTGATAAGTGGCAGAGTTGGGATTCAAGCTGGAATGTGAATGCAGCTAGTCTGGTCCCCGAGTCCAGGCTCTGGGCTGCCTCTCACAGACAACCAGGTCAGGAACAAAGTCCAAAATTATGCCTTAACACTAGTCCAGTGGGAAACCACTGCTCTGTTTCTGGGAACAGACTCTACAGTTTGCATCACAAACTCCACTAACTCTGCACCCTAGACCCTGTCTCTAGAATGGCTGACAGTGTTATTTTGGAAAACCCAGTATAGCTACTGTTCTTGCCTAATCATCAGCAGAATGGATTTTCGCTGGTACCTTCTTTGTGTCACTAGCTTCTGATTTGGAAACTGGGGCAAATGCATCATATGCCTGTACCATAGCTACAAGAAAAGCTGGGAAGGCAGATATGACATTTTCTACTTAAGTAAAAAGAGACAGGTTCTATCCTCATGGGAGGGAGGGCGGACTTCCAAACACAGGAACATCCCAGGAAATTAGATGAGTGGCAGCCAAACTAAACGACAATGTATCGACTACATTCTGATGGTGGTAGTGGATACAATAAAGAAGAAAAAAGATTTATGAGCCAAAGACAGGACTTGATCTGGGCAACAAATGCTACAGAAAGCATTTGATCTTTTCCTAGAATAGTCCCAATTGTAGAGCATAGCTGCCACGGATGCGGATTCTAGGATCTATGCCCAAGCTAAAATAGTCAAGAAATGGTGGTAACGATGATTATGAAAATAATGATGATGGGGATGGGGACAAGAACAGGACAACAGTGCCTGGCGCACTGGAAGGACATAATAAATAGCCTCTGCTCCGGGGGTTTCATTATCATCATTATTTATTCCAAGTCAAGAGGCTCTCGTAGCTCGGCTGGTGCATTCACACAACCAATATATCCTTAGTACCTATTACATACATTAAAGCCCAAGTCGGGCTCTAGAAATAAATATGAAGACAGAAAAAATAGGCCTGAGCTGCACATTCACGTGGAGCTTACAGTATATAGGGGAAGGAAGTGAGTAATCCAATCACCATACAAATACATGACATTATAATGATGCCAAGTGCTACAAAGGAGACGTACGTATATGGGACAGTGACTGTATGAGGAAATGCGATTTAGTCAGACAGGTCAGGGGAGTGGCCCTTTCTAAATGATGCTTCAGGGAAGACCTGGAGAGTAAGCAGGAGTTCGCTGAGAGGTGAGACAGCAAAGTCCCTTCCAAAGACTTAACCTGGCCCCTGAACTGAGGAGTAGTGTCAGATTACAGAGGAGCCATAGTGCTCAGGACCCAGGGAAGAGGCTGGGAAGAGTGTGATATTGCTTGGCTAGGAGAGAAGAGACTCCTCCACCCCCAGCCACCACCTCTTCTGGCCTTCAAGAAGAGTGTGACACTTCTGGGCTGGGAGAGAGAAGACCCCTCTATCCCCAGCCCCCACCCTTTCTGGTCTGCCTAGGACAGGGAAATTACAACTGCAGAGACACTCCCAGGGATCGGCAGTAGGCAGCAGACGCAGTTCTAGGCTTTCAGCAGCTCAGAAATCTCCCGCCCACCACACACACACACACACACATACACACACACACAAAGTGCCCTAAGACAGGAGAACTGGACACAGGGCTGGTGGTGCTACTCTCAGTGTGCATATATGCAGGCAAGAGCAGAAACTGCACTGACTTTGTAGAAACTACCATCCAGAACCCTTAGTCCCACTCATCTAAATCTGCGGTCCCAAGGTAAATCTGGGCACCAGGTGACCAGCTCTGTCTACACAATACACAGAGGACTCTTTGGTACAGCAGAGGACAACATGGAGATTACTTGGTGGGCTTAAGCCAAGACTTGCACTGCTTGTTTTGTTTTGTTTTGTTTTTATATCTTTGATATCTTTTCCTGTGTCAAGTGTGGGTTCTCGGTTGTGTTTACATGTGAATGTATTTGGTTTTTGTTGTTGTTGTTGTTGCTGTTGTGCTTGGTGATTTGCTTTGTTCTGAAATTGCCCTACACTAGGGCCCAGTTTAAGAGGCACAAGATTAAGAGGCACCCAGAGGCCAACTCCAGACCAAACCAGAGTACTATCGGTTTTGACCTACAAGTGACACACCCAGAGGGAATTCTCTATAGGCACAAAAGCCCATAGAGGCCAAACCACATTTAAGCGGTCAACCCTTACACAGCAGAGTATCCTGCTGTGGGCAGAGCCAAGTCTCACAACTAGTCAGCCTAGGAGTCAATCCCACCTACTCACAAACTAAAAGCAATTAAAGATCAACTTTAAGAGGACAATATACACAACACAAGAGTCACCTTTGGAGCACATGCAGAGGAGAAGAAGGAAGTAGTGCAAGTCAAATATAAAGGACACATACTACATAAAATAACCCAGCAAAAACTAAGAACCCTAAGGGATCTACCTGATACATCGAAGCAAACACAGAGTGTCAGCCAGAATGGGGAAACAAAGAAACATGTCCCAAATAAAAGAACAGAAGAAACCTCCAGAAATGGAACCAAATGAAATAGAGGTAACCAACTTATCAGAGACAGAGTTCAGGACACTGATGATAAGAATGTTTAAGGAGCTTAGTGACGACATAAAGAAGGATAGAGAAATCATAATGAACAACCAGTTAGAACTAAAGAATATAATAACAAACAAAGAACACACTTGAAGGAATTACCAGCAGATTAGATGAAGCAGAGGATCAAATCAGCGACTTAGAAGACAAGTTAGCAGAGATCACCCAAACAGAACAACAAAAAGAAAAAAGAATAAAATACAATGAGAATGGTTTAAGAGACCTCTGGGATAACATCAAGTGCAACAACATGCGCATCATAGGAATACCAGAAGGTGAAGAGAGGAAGCAAAGAATCGAGAACATATTTGAAGTAATAATGTCCAAAAACTTCCCTAACCTGGTGAAGAAAACCGACATACAAGCCCAGGAAGTGCAGAGAGTTCCAACCAGGATAAACCCAAACAGGTCCACAACAAGACATATAACAGTCAAAATGGCAAAGGTTAAAGACAAAGAGAGAATCCTAAAAGCAGCAAGAGAAAGACAGCCGGTTACATAAAAGGGAACTCCTGTAAGACAATCAAATGACTTTTCTATAGAAACATTGCAGGCCAGGAGGGAGTGGCAGGAGATACTCAAAGTGATGGAAAACAAAGGCCTACAACCTAAATTGCTTTATCCAGCAAGGCTATCATTGAAAATTGAAGGAGAGATAAAGAGCTTCCCAGAAAGAATAAGCTAAAGGAATTTATTACCACCAAGCCAGCATTGCAGGAAATATTGAAAGAGCTTCTGTAAACAGAAGAAAGTTGAAAACAATCTAACCACAAATTTAAAAAATGGCAATAACTATGTACCTATCAATAATCACTTTAAATGTAAATGGATTAAATGCTCTAATCAAAAGACATAGGGTGGCTGAGTGGATAAGAAAGCAAGACCTTTGTATATGCTGTATACAAGAGACTCACCTCAGATCAAAAGACACACACAGGCTGAAAGTGAAGGGTTGGAGTAAGATATTTCATGCAAATGGAAATGAGAAAAAAGCTGGAGTTGCAATACTTATATTTGACAAAATGGACTTTAAAATGAAGAATATATTAAAAGACAAAGATGGGCACTACATAATAAAGGGATCGATCCGACAAGAGGACATAACCCTAGTAAACATCTATGCACCCAACATAGGAGCACCTAAATATGTAAAACAGGTACTGACTGACATAAAGACAGAGATCAACAGTAACACTATCATAGTAGGGGACTTCAGCACACCTCTGACAACATGGGACAGGTCTTATAGACAGAAAATCAATATGGAAACAACGGCCTTCAATGACACATTGGACCACTTAGATTTAATCCATATTTTCAGAGCATTTCACCCCAAAGCTGCAGAACACATTCTTCTCAAGCGCACATGCAACATTTTCAAAGACCACATGTTAGGCCACAAAACAAGTCTTGATAAATTTAAGAAAACTGAAATCATACCAATTGTCTTCTCTGACCACAGTGTTATGAAATAAGAAATGAACGATAGGAAAAAAACTGGAAGACACACCAATTCATGGAGACTGAATAACAATATACTAAATATGAAGGGTCAACCATGAGATCAACGAAGAAATCAAAAGATATCTTGAGACAAACGAAAATGAAAACACGACAACCCCAAATCTATGAGATACAGTGAAAGCAGTCCTAAGAGGGAAATTCATAGCATTGCAGGCCTACCTCAAGAAATAAGAAAAATCACTAATCAACAGTTTATTTTCACACTTAAGGGATCTGGAAAAAAGAACAGCAAAATAAGCCCAAAGGGAGTACAAGGAAGGAGATAATAAAGATCAGAGCAGAAATAAATGAAATAGAAACCAGAAAAACAATACAAAAGATCAATGATTCCAAGAGTTGGTTCTTAGAGAAGATAAACAAAATCGATAAATCTTTAGCCAGACTCATTAGAAAGAAGAGAGAGAGGACCCAAATTAATAAAATCAGAAATGAAAGAGAAGTGACAACAAATACTACAGAAATATAAAAAAAATTAAGAAATTACTATGAGCAACTATATGCCAACAAATTTGACAATCTGGAAGAAACGGACAATTTTCTAGAAGCATACAACCTTCCAAGGCTAACTCAAGAAGAAACAGAAAACCTGAATAGACTGATTACCACCAGGGAAATTGAATCAGTAATCAACAACGTCCCAACAAACAAAAGCCCTGGACCAGATGGCTTTTCAGGTGAATTTTACAAAACATTCAAAAAAGAATTATTACCTATTCTCCTCAAGCTCTTCCAAAAAATCCAGAAGGAGGGAAGGCTCCTAAACACTTTTTACAGACCACTGTGACCCTGATCCTAAAATCAGACAAAGACAGTACAAAAAAAGAAAACGAAAGGCTGATATCTCTAATGAACATAGATGCAAAAATCCTCAACAAAATATCAGCGAACAGAATTCAGCAATACATTAAAAAGATCATACACCATGATCAAGTGGGATTCATCCCTGGTTTGCAAGGGTGGTTCAACATCCACAAATCAATTAACATTATACACTACATTAACAAAATAAAAAATAAAAATCCTATCATATCAACAGATGCAGAAAAAGCATTTGACAAAATCCAGCAGCCATTTATGATAAAAAAACCTTAAGAAAGTGGTAATAGAGGGATCATATCTCAATATAATAAAGGCCATATGTGATAAACCCACAGCTAACATCATACTCAATGGGGAAAAGCTAAAACCATTCCCCTTAAGATCAGGAACAAGGCAAGGTTGTCCACTTTCTCCACTTCTATTTATCATAGTGCTGAAAGTTCTAGCCACAGCAATCAGACAAGAAAAAGAAATAAAAGGCATCCAAATCGGTAAGGAGGAAGTAAAATTGTCATTATATGCAGATGACATAATGACATATAGAGAACCCTAAAGACTCCACCAAGAAACTATTAGAGCTGATAAATGAATTTAGTAAAGGAGCAGGATACAAAATTAATATTCAGAAATCAGTTGCATTTGTATATACCAATAATAAAACATCAGAAGGAGAAATTAAGAAAACAATCCCATTTACAATTGCTTCAAAGATTAAAAATACCTGGGAATAAATTTAACCAAATGAAGTAAAAGATCTGTACTCAGAAAATTATAAGACACTTTAGAGAGAAACGAAAGAAGATACAAATAGATGGATACAAATACTATGTTCATGGATAGGAAGAATTAATATAGTTAAAATGTCCATATTGTCTAAGGCAATATACATATTCAACACAATTCCTATCAAACTACCAATAACATTTTTCACAGAAATAGAACACATAATCCTAAAATTTGTATGGAATGATAAAAGACCCTGGATAGCCTCAGCAATCTTGAGAAATAGAACAAAGTGGGAGGTATAACAACATCTGACATCAAATTACACTACAAGGCTACAGTAATAAAAACAGCATGTTACTGGCATAAAAACAGACACATAGATCAATGGAACAGAATAGAGAGCCCAGAAATAAATCCATGCCTATATGGGCATCTAATCTACAACAATGGAAGCAAGAATTTACAGTGGGGTAAAGACAGTCTATTCAATAAATGGTGCTGGGAAACCTGGAAAGACACATGCAAAAAAATGAAGCTGGACCATCTCCTTACACCATATACAAAAATAAATTCAAAATGGCTTAAAGATTTAAATGTAAGACCTGAAACCATAAAATGCCTAGAAGAAAATATAAGAAGAAACTGTACAGACATTACCTGGAGTAAGATTTTTACTGATATATCCCCTCGGGCAAGGGACGTAAGAGAAAAAATAAACATGTAGGATTACATCAAATTAAAAAGATTTTTCACAGCAAAGGAAACCATCAATAAAACAAAAAGGGATCCTACTGAATGGGAAAAGATATTTGCCAATGATATATCCGATAAGGGGTTAATATTCCAAATTTATAAAAAAACTCACTCAACTCAACTCCAAAAAAACAAACAACCCAATTAAAAAAAGGGGCAGAGGACATGAAGAGATATTTTTCTAAAAAGGACATACAGATGGCAAACAGACATATGAAAAAATGCTCAACCTCACTAACCATCAGAAAAATGCAAATAAAAACCACAATGAGATACCACCTCACCCCAGTCAAAATGGCTATCATCAATAAATCAACGAACAACAAGTGCTGGCGAGGATGTGGAAAAAAGGGAACCCTTGTGCACTGTTGATGGGATTGCAGATTGGTGCAGCCACTATGGAAAACAGTATCGAGGTATCTCAAAAATCTGAAAACGGAACTACCTTATGATCCAGCAATTTCACTCCTACGAATCTACCCGGAGAAATCCAAAACCCTAATTCAAAAAAATTTATGCACCCTTATGTTTATTGCAGCACTATACACAATAGCCAAGACATGGAAACTGAAATGTCCATTGATAGATGACTGGATTCAGAAACTGTGGTACATTTATACAATGGAGTATTACGCAGCCATAAAGAAGAAAGAAATATTACCATTTGCAACAACATGGATGGACCTAGAGAACATTATGTTAAGTGAAATAAGTCAGACAGAGAAAGACAAATACCATATGATCTCACTTACATGTGGAATCTAAAAAAAAGAATAAATGAATAAACTAATCAGAAACAGTTTCAGAGACATAGAGGAAATACTGAGGGTTGCTACATGGGAGGGCAGGTGGGGATAAAGCGGAAGGTAAGGGGATTAGAAAGCACAGTCAATAACCACAAGATTGCCACAGGATCACGAAAGTTACTTTGGGGAATGTAATCAGTAATGTTGTAAAGATTTTGTAGGGTATCCTATGGACACTTGTCTCATTAGGGAGACCACCTCAGGGATGATGTAGATGCCTGATCACTGCACTGTACACCTGAAGCTAAAGCTGAACAAAAATGAGTGTCAACTACAAGCTTTTATTTATATATATATATATATATATACATGAGCAATTAAATTTGTGAACTCATATATATGTATATATGTATATATATATGTAATATATATGTGTATATATATTTACAAGAAGCCGAGTACAGCATTAGGAATAGAGGCAGTGGAAATGTAATAGCTGTGTGCGATGTCAGAGGGATAGTGGATGGGGGAGGGGGTTTGACACAGTGTGAGGGATATAAATGATAATGTCTAACTATTACATTGTTTTGTGCACCGGAAACTAATAAAAAAAATAAAATAAATAAATAATAATAATAATAATAATTAGAGGAAATAAAAACTTCTACAGAGAACACTGGATGACTCTCTTATGTTAATTTCATCAAACACAAAAATAAGTCATGGTCACGATGGTAGCTCCAGGGAAGTGGGGTTCTTTTCCTTCTTTTTCTTTTTTTTTTATTATTAGTTTCAAGTGTACAAAACAACAGTGATTAGACATTGATAGACCCGACCTCTCTGACTACTACCTCTCTGACATGGTGCATAGCTATTACAATACCATTGATTATATTCCCTATGCTGTACTTTACATACCATGACTACATATTTTTTAAATTATATTTCACATTCAATTTTATTTTATATTAGTTTCAGGGGTCCAGCATAGTAGTTAGACATTTATACAATTCATGAATTGATCTTCCTGATAAGTTGAGTACAATATAGTTTTGACAATATAGTTTTTATACTATTATGACAATATAGTTTTTATACTATTATTGACTATATTTTCCATACTGTATTTCACATCCCCATGACTATTTTGTAACTACAAATTTGTACTTCCTAATCCCTTCATATTTCTCATCCAACCCCCAACACCCTTCCCGTCCAGCAACTATCAGTTTGTTCTCTGTATCTATGAGTCTATTTCTGTTTGTTTTTTTGTTCGTTTATTCTGTTCTTCAGATTCCACATAAGTGAGATTATATGGTATTTGTCTTTCTCAGTCTGATTCATTTTACTTACATAATACCTTGTAGGTCCATCCATGTTGTCACAAATGATAAGATTTAATTCGTTTTTATTGCAGAGTAATACTCCATTGTATAAATGTACCACAATTTCTTTATCAAATGGTCTTATTGATGGGCATTTCCATTGTTACCATATCTTGGCTATTGTGAATAGCACTGCAGTAAACGTAGGGGTGCATATACCTTTTCAAATTAGTGTTTTGGATTTTTCTGGATAAATACCCAGAAGTGGAATTGCAGGATCATAAGGTAGTTCTCTTTTTAATATTTTGAGGAACCTCCATACTGTTTCCCATAGTGGCTGCATCAATTTGCAATCCCACCAACAGTGCACAAGGGTTCCCATTTCTCCACATCCTCACCAACACTTGTTGTTTGTTGATTTAAAAGGTTGGACAATAAAATTTGCGAACTCATCCTAGAAAAAGTGCAACATACCTCATTGCTGAATAACACTATGATCACCTTCGAAGTACTCCCCTTGGGAACCTGCGTACCGACACTAGCTGCTAGTCCACCCTTCAAAGCAATTTTGGAACTCTTTTTCTGGAATGGCCATCAGAGCTGTCAGCATATTACCCTTGATGTCCTGAATGTCATCAAAATGTCTTCCTTTCAATGTTTCCTTTATCTTCACGTAAAAAAAGAAGTCACTGGGGGGCCAGATCAGGTAAGTAGGGAGGGTGTTCCAATTCAGTCCTTTATTTACTGGCTAAAATCTCCCCCAAAGACAGTGTCGTGTGAGCTGGTGCACTGTTGTGACGCAAGAGCCATGAATTGTTGACGAAAAGTTCAGGTCGTCTAACTTTTTCACGCAGGCTTTTCAGTACTTCCAAATAGTAAACTTGGTTAACTATCCAGTTGGTACAAATTCACAATAAATAATCCCTCTGATAACAAAAAAAGGCTAGCAACATCATTGCAACAAGTATGCACTCTTAATTGTCAGACTTCGTACTGATGATGGCCATTCTGACAGGTGTACGGTGATATCTCATTGTGGTTTCTTATTTGCATTTCTCTGATGATTACTGACATTAAGCGTCTTTTCATACATCTATTGGCCATCTATCTGTATGCCCCCTTTGGAGAAATGTCTATTCAGGTTCTCTGCCCATTTTTTCATTGGCTTGTTCTTTTGTGTTTTGTTGTCTTTTTTTTTTAGTGGGGGGGTGGTTAGTGATGAGTTGTTGATTCTTTTATAAAGTTTGGATACTAACCCCTTATCAGATGTATCACTGGTAAATATCTTCTCAGATTCCGTAGAACGTCTTTCGTTTGTTGATGGTTTCCTTTGCTGTAAAAAATGTTTTTAATTTGATGTGGTCCTATGTGTTTATTTTTTCTTGTTTCCCTTGCCTGAAAAGATATATCAGTAAAAATAAAGAGCAATGTCTGAGAGTTTACTTCCTATATTTTCTGCTAGGAGTTTTATGGTTTAGGGTCTTACATTTTTAAGTCTTTAGTCAATTTTGAGTTTATTCTTGTATATGGAAGAAGAAGGTAGTCCAGTTTCACTTTTTTGTATGTGTCTGTCCAGTTTTACCAGAACCATTTACTGAATAGACTGTCTTTACCCTATTGTATATTCTTGCTTTCTTTGTCATGGATTATATGACCATATGGGCATGTATTTATTTCTGGGCTCTCTATTTCTGTTCCATTAATCTATGTCTCTGTTTTTGTGCCAATCCATGTTATTTTGATTACTAAGCCCTTGTAGTATAATTTGATATATAGTAGTGTGATACCTCCAGCTTTTTTCTTTTTTTTTCCTGCTGTGGCTATTCAGGTGCTTTTATGTTTCCATATAAATTTTAGGATTATTTGTTCTAGTTCTGTGAAAAATGTCATTTTGATAGGGATTGAATTGAATCTATAGATTTCTTTGGGTAGTACGGACATTTTAACTATATTAATTCTTCCTATCCATGAGCATGGTATATGTTTCCATTTATTTGTATCTTCTTTAATTTCTCTCTTCAATGTCTTATAATTTTCTGAATATAGGTCTTTGACTTCCTTGGTTAAATTCCTAGGTATTTTTTTATGCATTTGTAAACAGGATTGTTTTCTTAATTTCTCTGATAGGTCATTATTGGTGCGTAAAAAGGCAACTGATTTCTGAATATTAACTTTGTATCCAGTTACTCTACTAAATTCATTTAACAGTTCTAATAGTTTTTTGGTGGAATCTTTGGGGTTTCCAATATATAGTATCATGTCATCTGCAAAGAGTAACAGTTTTACTTCTTCCTTTCCAATTTGGATGCCTTTTATTTCTTTTTCTTGTCTGACAGCTGTGGCTAGGACTTTGAGTACTATGTTGAATAAAAGTGGTAAAAGTGGACATCCCTGTCTTGTTCCTGATCTTCAGGAGAATGCTTGTAGCTTTTCCTCACTGAGTATATTAGCAGTGGGTTTGTCATATATGGCCTTTATTATGTTGACATATGAATCTCTTTTCCCATTTTCCTGAGAGTTTTTATCATAAATGGATGCTGAATTTTGTCAAATGTTTTTTCTGCATCTATTGATATGACCCCATGATTTGTACTTTTCATTTTTTAATAGTGTATCACATTAATTGATTTGCAGGTATTGAAACAACTTTGCATACGAAGAATAAATCAAAGTGGGGTTCTTCTAAGTGGCAAAGGAAATACTTCCTGCCAACACTGAGCTCTTCTGCAGCAGCCTACAGAGGCCAGACTGGGTCACAAGCAGGTCACAGAACGAGGAGAGTAAACCCGTGCACATCCCCTGACACAATCCTACATCAGGGTTGGGCCATTCATAGCTTTGATAACTGGTAACAAAGAGGCTAATTAATCTCATGTTTCTAATATCAATATTAGATATTAGATATTGATGGGGTCCCTCTGTCGCATAGGATAAAACATTAGTGCAAAACTGTATCAATAATTCAAAGCTTTTGAGAAAAGTTTTTTGAATCCAATATCATCTTCAAATGGATAAAACTGAAAATGCTAAAAATGAGTTGTTCATTGCCTCGATTTCTGTGAAAAGATAGGATTTCGAAAACCTTCATCTTTTCATACCTCCTTTGGTTTTATTGTAATCTTTTGCCATATTCTCTCATTTTTGCCAAAATGGTCACCATCTATGTTTATCCAGTGCTATGACTGAATTCTGCCACCCGAAAATTCATATTTTAAAGCCTGAATGCCCAATGTAACTGTATTTAGAGATTGGATCGTTAGGGGGTAATGAAGGTTAAATGAGGTCATAACGATAGGGCCTTAATCCAATAGCATTTACAGGTCTTATAAGAAGAGAGAACTTCCTCCTCCCCACCCCACCTCCAAGCTAAGAAGAGGGCCCTCATCAGGAACCAAACTGGTCCATGCTTTGATCGTGGATTTCCTAGACTAATGTGGGAAACTTAATTTTCATTGTTTAAGCTACCCAACCTTTGGTATTTTGTTATAGCAACCTCAACTTACTAAGATATCAAGCTTTCTGCATTTGTTTTTGATTTATTGGAGCAAGATGAATGCTAGTTCGAACCATTCAAGCAAGGAGAATGGAAGTCATCATCTTTACCACCATCATCAAGACAACATGCACTGAACAGGCACATGTGTCAACCACCCTTTTATCTAATATCTCATTGAAAATTTGTTTCCCTATTACTATCTTTACATTGCAGAAAAAGAAATGGTGGATTGGAGTGCTTCAATAGTAAAAGGATTTAAACTCACACAGTCTGGTTCTTGAGCCCAAGCTTTCAATGACTACACTATAACTTATCTTTTATGTCAGGATGACATTTTTTAATCCTTAATGTTTTAATGTTTTCATTCCTTACGTATCCTTCCTTATTTTCCAAGTACTAGTCTATATTAATTGATTATGAATGCTATCATTTTTTACATAACATGCCATTCCAGAACTGGCTAATTCAATTCTATGAGGAGAGAAAAGCAGGCACTGACTGCATCTGAGGTATACTAACATTTTTATATATAGATTCTTTCTGCATGAATTCCCTGTTATATCTTATTAAAGGTATATGTGTATACCCTCAAAATTAACCAAACTTGATCATGATTAGCAAAAGATAACCACAACAGCCCATCTTAATTTCTAATATTTTTCCTTTTCTAAAAGCTGATTTACATTAAATTCACTATCGGATTAAGCGACCTGGCCTGCTGAGAACTTTGCTATACCATTCAGGCATCCAGAAACTCTGAAAATGCACTAGCACATCTGCCAGAAGCTTGTGACGCCAGGATTGTCAGAGCGAGAATGATTTAGTACTAATTGCAGTGCCCTTGATAGTCCCAGGCTACAAGGTTTATCCATCTCAGTAAGATGGAGGAGGTGAGGTAGCATGTGAGGGCAGATGAAGGAAGCAGCACGATCTTCTCTGACAGCCGAACAACAAGACAATCAGTAACAGTGCTGATTTTCCTACCACGTTAGCAGAGCCACTTCCTTATCAAGCTTTGACCTAATGTTTTGCTAGCTGACCAGATGACTCCCCTTCCCCTTCCCACAGGTTATTTTCAAAATGCCTGCCTGAGCCTCCTCTGTTCTCTCCGCTCCACGTTGCTGAACTATACCAGCCTTCTTCTCTTTCATGGATCATATCATCCTTAAATACAGACTTTAAACTGTCTTAAGATGAAATGAGAGACTTCTAGTTTCCTTGATTCGAATCCCCCTGCAACAGGGTACATTATTCTTATCTGTGTCATTAATCAATAAAGGTGCTGAAGAGAGAGTCACTCAACATTATGAGCCATTCAGTTGAGCTGTAACATCGCTCTGGAAAAATTCAGAATAAGAAATCTTCAGGCTTCATAAAATTGATCTTACCCCAATAAAACTTGGTTAAGGAGTCCTTCTTTATTTTTCATTGGGAAAATCCAAGAGCAAGGAAAACACAGCTTAGAAGCAGCCTTATAAAATTAACAATATTACTTTTGCAGTAAATCTAACGCATAGAAGATTTCAGAAGTTATACCTAGAAGTCAACCTGAAAGTTCAATTTAAAGGCGTTTAAAAAAAAAAAAAAAGGAAAGTCAGGCTGACAGCCCTAAGCTAGGCCTATCAGAAGGCCTTAATTAGGAAAATCTTAAAAGACATTCTTTAAAATGACACAAGTTTAAAATCCAGTAGGTAGCACATTCAACTTGCTAAAGACAGAAATTAAGCATTACAGAATATCCTCCTGATGCTTTTCAGAAGTATTACCATCTGTGAAACTGCAGAGACTGTTCCACTGTCGAAGGACCAGCTTCCTGAGACTCGGGTATATTTCTGAATACCTGGGAAAGCTCTACAAAGGCCTACCAGAAGCTATCACTAAGTTAAGCACTCCAACAAATTAAACATGCTCCTAACTTTTCTGTTGGTAACACCTGGCCTGCAGTTGAAAATTTTTTCTAGCCCATCCTCCCTCTGATATCCAACAAGTTACTTTAAGCTCTAATTGTGAATAAACTTTTCTTTTTCTTTTAATGGAAGTTTGAGAAACAGAGCCCCCAAACAGTGTGGAGACCACAACAAAAGCCATCTTCACTGGTTTATGTGTTACTGCCGCCACCAAATGGCGAACAGAGGCCGCAACAATGAGGCTTCAAAAATAATGGGTTGAGGGAGAGGTGTCACTGGGTCGCTGCACCCCTCACGTCCTCTTCTGCTTCAAGAAGTCCCTTTGCACCCGTATGATGATTAACTTTATGTGTCAGCTTGGCGAGGCTATGGCGCCCACTTGTCTGGTCAAACACGAATCTACGCATTGCTGTGAAGGTACTTTACCGAAGGTACATTGGCAAGCAGCAGTTTTACTCTTGATAACGTGACTGGGCCTCACTCCATCACTTGAAGGCCTTA
The DNA here is from genome assembly GCF_004115265.2 of Rhinolophus ferrumequinum. NCBI lineage: Eukaryota > Metazoa > Chordata > Mammalia > Chiroptera > Rhinolophidae > Rhinolophus > Rhinolophus ferrumequinum. The sequence goes on along the minus strand of NC_046286.1, from coordinate 24,216,842 downwards.
AAAGCTACAAGGTTTTTGGAGAAGAAAGAATTCTGCCTCAAGATTGTAATACAGAACTCTCACCTGAGTTCCCAGCATGATGGCCTGCCCTACAAATTATAGACTCCAAACTGCACCTTCAGTTCTTGCCTGAGCTCCCAGGTCCACGCCACAGATGTCAGACTTCGGTCTCCTCAATCATGTGAACCAATTCCTTAATATCTCTCTCTCTCTCTCTCTCTCTCTCTCTCTCTCTCTCTCTCTCTCTTTCTCTTCCCTCTCTCTCTTCCCTTCCTTCCCCAACCCCACCTCAGTCCAGGATAAGTCACAGACAAGTAAAAAAACTATTGAAAAACATCAACTTTACTGAGGATTTAAAAAACAACATGAGATTAGGGAGGGAGGAGGAATAGTAAGTTATTAAACACCTATTATCCTAGATATTTTCATAGACTGCCTTATTTAATAAAACCAGAGTTAACATTTTGGTCGTTCCAAATGCTGATATAGCTGAGTTATACATATTTAGGTAACCCAGGAGAGTCAGTAATAAAAATTATTTATACAGAAAATATTACAATTTTTAACTCAAAAGGAAAAGTTGGCCTACGCTTATACTGTATTCAGTATAACTTAAAAAGAACCGCATCACATAGCTTGGAAGTTCTCTTCTGCATTAAGTACCAAAAAGGTATAATAAGAATTATAGTCAGGTTAAAAGGCAACACTGCATAATATGTATATTTTTTAGATGTTACACCTAAGTATAACACTTTGAACAAATGTCTTAAAAAGCACTGATCATGTTATTTATTCAACACAGCTACCACCAATTTCACCCAGCAGTAGGTTGTTTCTTGCAGGACTATCATATTCCTGCTTTTAGTACTTAATACAAAGATTTTCTTCTACATCGCCCTCTACTGACACAAAGTACCAATTTAGAACAGACATCTAAGTGTTACATCTACCACAGGCCACTCTGATTGTGAAAGGCCTTATATGAAATCCATCTCCAAACAAATAAACATGATCTTGAAGAAACCTGTGGAGGCCACTTACAAAATTAATCAACTCACCATTGGTATCACTAAGAAAAAGAAAAACTAAGCAAACTAACTATGGGTAGAACAAATAAAAACCTCCAGTTCTAGAATTACCAGTACAACATCATAAGCCATTTGAATATCACTAAGAAAATTAACTTATTTCTTAAGAAGTAAAGAATAAACTACCAAGGGTATATAACTGAATATGTGGAAATAAAGTGACCATGGAAATATGGTAATAAGTGAAATACTTACTGCCAAAGCCTTAGACAATTTGGTTCTAAATTCATTCAGGATGATTGCCACAATGTCCTTAAGTGGTACATAAGCAAAGCCATCTTCCAAATACACTTTCCTTGCTCGGAACAAATCGAGAGCCTCAGCAAAAGGGATCTGAATTCAGAGTGAAACAGAGAAAATAAGCAGTATCTGTCATTTTGAAATCCTCTTACGTCTTCATATTTACTAAGTCTAAATAAAATTCTTCCTAGGAGAAATTTATTAATCCCAGCAGATCAAAAACAAAAAACAAAGAAAAATCAACCCTAAATAATTAGCATTAGGAAGAAGTGGCACTCCAAAAATGTATTCATTTTCAGAGTAGATGTTATGAAAAATAACAATAATCCAAATTAGAATGCTTTATTTTTATTTAACTCATGAATTTACAAATTATAACCCCCAGGATTTCAAACTCCCAACTCAAGCCCTCTAAGCACATTGCATTCTTCTCATATAATATACCCCACATTTTATTCTGCATTTAGTAAAATGCTAATGTGTATACAATGTGTTCAAGTGCTGAAAATTACCAGCAAGTAATACAAATTTCTTCATCTGTTTCCATTCTTTCTCTAGAGAAATATATTGCAAAAGCTATTCTCAACACTAAGAAATGAAAATAATAAGCATTCAGTTTTGTTATTAAGTATTTCTCAGTAAATATTTAAAAAAAAAATATTACTACTCAACATATACTTTTAAAGTCCTATGAACCACAGTAAAATTTCACAACATCAGCAGAATGTATTAGTAAACTGTGAAAATCATCCTTATTCTCCAATAGTTTTTCTCCTTTTTAAAAATGAGGTGAAAATTAAGTTAAAAAAAAGATCCCCAAATTGCTATTTGCCCAAGTTTTAGGGCAAAATAGGAAGAGTTAACTCTATATGCCTATCATTCTTCAATATATCCAATGACATCACTTAATAAACAGATCATGTGATTTTTTTAAATTAAAATTTATTGGGGTGACATTGGTTAGTACAATTATATAGGTTTTATGTGTAGAATTCTGTAATACATCATCTGTATATACATTGTGTGTTCACCACCCAGAGTCAGTTCTCCTTCCATCACCATATATTTGATCCCCTTTATCCTCTTCTACCACCCCTCTCCCCTCTTACCCTCTGGCGATTGTGTGACTTTTAACAGTCTTTTTTACTGATTTACAGATTCCTACAACTGAAGCAAGAATCTCCTGAAGGAGGTCATTACTTAGTTGAGAAAACAAGACGGACACACATGGAAAGTCAAACAGCTCTACAGGGCAGTACGTGTGTGACGCTGCACCAATCAGGTAATTCACACACAACATATTAGAGGAGGAGGTAAGAGTTTATTTCAACAATCCAGACAAGAGGAGGAGCTAGAAGGATAGAAACGGGCATTCTACTCCAAGCCGTGTTACTAGACTTATGATTTCAGTACATTTAATGAATGCTTCTAAACCTCAGCGGCCAGATCTATAAAACACGGGAAGGGGAGGAAGAGATGGCCTAAATGACCTTTCGGGGTCCTTTAGCTCTAATATTCCATGATTCGAGCTTATTAGGGTGGTCACAGTAAAAATAAAGATGCCCAAGCAGAAGCAAAAGATGATGTGACGGCAGAGTAATGGGAAATGCGTGGTGTGGGGAGAGAAACATTGATTCCTACACTCTGAGTTTGGAAGGCTGACTGAAGGATGGCCTCACTGGTAGAAACAGGAAAGCGGGAATAGGGAGCTAATGGGGAAGCAGGATTCTAAACTACTGGCACTCAACCATAATAATGAGTACAACTTTTCAAAGGAAATAGTGGTGCTACTGCTATCAAATTTTAAAATACACTTCAGCTCTCCTCTCTACCCCTCCTGAAACTATTCAGTGAATTCAAGCCAAGCAGGTATCTGTGCTAAGGGGTAGAGGGCAGCAGGTGTGCCCCAGTGCAAGATGCCGGCACCTAGGGAGGTTCAAGAAGATCTTGCCAGGAGGCAGCAAGTAGGCAGACAGTTGGCAGAGCCCCAGTGGAAAGAGACCGTGTCTACATGCAGAGACGGTCCAGGCCTGGTGTCAGAGCCCAGGAATGACAAGGAAGACTTGCGTGCAGGGCAGTGATCCAGACCATGTGTTGGTGCCAAGTGAGTGACAGGCATATCCTTGCAGGAGGTGGCCTAGCATGCAGTATAAAGGTCTAAGCACTGTGAGGGGAGAGAATGGCCGGCAATAGGGGGTGAGAGCCCAAGCAGGGTTAGAAGCATGTCTGTGTAGGAGGACAGCCCAACACAGAATGTTAGCACACTCTCAGTAGGGTGAAGAAGAAATCTGTGCAGGACAGAGAGAGGCTGTTGTGACAAGAGGCTAGACGAATGGCTTAATTAAATATGTATATAAAGCTCTATGTGATATATTTAACAAAACCTTGGAAATATTTCAAAAGTTTACATACCTTATACACTGACTCCAACTCCAACTTAGTCCCACCTAAACTGGGTGATGAAGCAGTAATGTCCCTTTCTCGGAGAGTCTTCTCTTCATCCTTTATCTAAAAGGAAACATTTTGTACCGTTTAAGAAACTAAAAGTCTTCTTTCAGTTTAAATAAAATACTTTCCTATTCTAGTGAAGACTGTGTGTCTCCATAATATTTTTTAAACCCTGATATTTCAAATCATTCCTAATATGATTATTAAATCATTATCATTAATGAAGCCAAAATATGGAAGAAAATGTAAATTCAATATACTTTCAAATTTCTACTTTACCGATTTCTGAGGACATATACCAAAAGAACAGCAGCAGAAACAGAAAATATCATAATATAAAAAAGAATACCCTAGTTTAAGGGTATTTACTACATGTTAATAAACCAATAACCAGAACAATCAACCTAAAATAAAAGTTAGTTGAAAATAATTTTCTATTTACAATCCAATGCTTACAACATACTTTCTTCATTTAAATGTACAAAAGAAAGCCATATAATAGGAAAAAATCTTTTAATTAAATTATTAATAAATGGTAACTCTTTAGGAAAGGTAGAAAACCAGGAAACAAAAAAGGGAATAATTGCCACTGTGTGACTGTGCTAATTAACCAAAATTGATAGGGTGATGTGTTACTTCACTTACAAATTCTTTTATCATTTATAAACATCCAAAACATTAAAAGTTACAAAACGAACAGTAATTTAATATCCTGACATTCTAATTAGTATGTTGATGTTCAGTAACTACACCAAGCTGATCAATGTAAAAACCAATCATCTGATTACTTTATTACTGTTTTAATAGCACAGCACATTTGGAATATACTAAAAATTACACAAAAAGGAAAGATTAATTACTTCTATACTCAAGTACATTTCTTCTCTTATACAAGAACACAAACCTCTTTTTTTTTTAAATGGTTAATTTATACAAGAGTTCTTAAAAGTCTCCTAAACAAATAAAAGCAGCAGTAATTCCCGAGCTGGGCATGACAGGACCAGATCCTTGTCAGACACGTTACAATCAGACTGGACACATCAGGTCCACATGCCATTCCATCCCACCCCATTCAACAGACATTCTTCAGCATCTTCCATTAGCCAGGTACAGCACCAACAGATAAGACAAGCAAAAGTAAGACACTAATTTATAAATTAACTATACGATTTAACCATAGAAAACTTTATAAACGAAGTTGACTCCACTAACAATTAAATCTGAAAGCAGCAGCCACTCATACAAGAGGAAAAAGTCTGGTTTCCAGCACACTACTGAGGACAGCAAAGCTCTGCGAGAGCCTGACTGTCCACCGGGCCTGGTGCTTATGAGTTACAGCTCAGCTGAATGAAAGGAAGCAATCATTATAGTGAAGGAGAAGCGACAAGGTGATCCTTTCCAGGAGCCTAATTTCAGAGCCTAGCTCACAGACTGTTTGCTCAAACAACCGCAGATAAACTGAATTGAAAGTCACCAATGGCACCGCTATGGCAGTGGCTATGGCTGACACTTACAGAACAGCAGTTCAGAGGGCAGTCAGGCAGCAGTTACAGCATTAAGATTTACTGAGAACGGCTTGGTGCCACCCCAAGACCAGAAACCTAGGCAGCCAAGTGGGGTACAGAAGATGGAAGTGAGTCACTCCCCATCAACCAATCTCAATCTCTCTCTCCCTCCCCCTCCCCTTACCCCCCTCCCCTACAAACACCCCAGTCTTGAAGTCTTGAACTGGTGAGCAGGACTCAAACAGTGGCCAGTTTATGGGCTGTGTCACTCCCAGGTTGATGTGGACTAGAAAAATGCCAGTAACATATAAAGTAACAATGAGTAAACAAAACATTATGCATTAAATGATGCTGAATAACTAAAAAGCATTATTAAGAAAAATGAATTTATTAAAAAACTAATATTTATTCCTGGGACCAAATGTAAAAATACTTTAAAAAAGACAATGGGTTAAATATAACAGTATCAAACCTCAGAGAAATAAGTGGCAGTGAAAAAATAGACTAGGGTTTTTTATATTATTCTATTCCAACCTGGAGGCTAAAAGCCTAGGAGACACCTGGAGTCAGATCGGAAACAACTTTACAGCAAAGTGCTCAGTGAATCTTTTGTACAATTCTTTCTATCAGTGCCTCTCATCCTTGCCTTCCTGCATCAGTGCCCAAAACATCGACCCTCTAGACACCAAGCATTGCTCTTACAGCTGTTCTCATTTAATTCAGCCCTGACCGCCATCTACCCACCTGACTCATTTGTATATTCCTTCTGCTGAACTCATTCCAAACATTTCCCACCATCAGTCACTAACCAATCCCCACCCACACAAGCTCAACCTCTTCTAAGTGCTCCTCTACCTCCATGCTGTCTCCCGAGAACACGACTCTAGCGTAAATTAGCATAAAAACATTCCCTCATTTTTCCCTCCATTCTGGGCAGCCCCTCCCCCTTACAGATAATTACTCTCCACTGTTCAATGCCTCAAATTCATCCAGCCCTCTGTCACCTCACTAAGGTGACTAACCATCCCAGTTTTCCCAGGACTTAGGAGTTTCTCAGGACAGGGACTTTCAGTGCTAAAACTGGGACAGACACAGTCCAAATCAAAACATCGTCAACATTGTAACATCCCCCACCTTGCCACTGTCCAAAGTGAATGTTCATCCACATGGATGATCCAGGGACTCGTCTCGTGGTCCCTGGCACACTCTGCCCACTCACGTGACTTCAGCAGCCCACTCCCACTGTCACAGCACAGTTCACAACCACCAGCCCCGCCCCAGACACACTCTCTCCAATCAGACCTCCTCACCCTTCCTGCTCACCACCCCTTTATCCCCACTACACAGGTTCTTTGGGTCTTTCAATGTCCCTTTTTAACCCAGGTCTTTGAACTCTTCCTGGTTTCAATTTCCATCCCCCAAAATACTTCACCCTCCAATTATAGGGACCTAAATACAGATACTATCGTGCACCATGACTTTTATCCCTATGACGTTACACATATTTCCCGTACCTGAAATGTCCTTCCATACCCTGTGTTTCTACTGGGAAAGGTCTTAGGTAGCTAACACATTATCTCTGCAAAGCTTCCCCAGATTTCCTCAGTAACATTTATTCCCTCTTTTATGTTTTAACTTGCAGTGGTCTAGCAGTGAAGCACTGAATGCATAGCTCCCTCACTCTAGTATGATCCTAATCACAGATAAAAGTGTTACACTTGCTTTTATACTCCCAGCTCTAATCACACTACCTGCTGAAATATTTACAAACAGGAACATACAAACTATGGAAGGTGATACTATTCAAACTGAAGAAAAATACAGAAAAAGAGAATAAAAAAAATAAATGTTCTGTATAATGTAACCCCAAAAGACTAAAAATGTATAAGGAGAGCATATAATAAAATATTTCATCAAATGATAGAAACAGATAATTCACAAGAGGTCATAAGAATTCATACCCACAAAAGGATGTTCAACTCTGATAGTAATTACAGACCAGTTAAGAGGTTACTGCAGAATAGCAACAAGCAGTAGGAAGGTAATCCTAGAATTAAGATACTATGGTAGAAATGGAAAAGTAAGATAAGCAGTTTTAAAAGACGGAAAGTAAACACCGAGAAATTAAAGATGACAGAATCACGCCTGGGTGAATGTAAGAATGGTGGGACCTTTAATAAAAATGGTTTTCCCTGACAGTTTCTCCAAACAAGCACATGGATACTTAAGCGAATTAAAGTAATAGTGCCCTTAAGACCCATCCTCTCCCCAGCAGCCGTTACAGAGGCTGCAAAGAATATGCTGTGCAGGGGGATATGGTTTGCAGCCTCTCCAGCAGCACACCCGCAGATGCAGGCTCTTAGGCTCCAGCCTGGGCCAGTAGGTAGTTTCTGATTTCTTGTTACTCAGCTCTATTACTACTTCCCACTGAAAACAATGAAAAACACTGGATAAACCATAAAAAAATATAATAGATTAATGTAAGAGCACCAAAAATTTGACAAGATAAGGGGAACTACCAGACCAAATTTTGAGGAAAACCTAAACTCAGGAGAACCAAAGCCACTTTTGCCCTTAGGGCATCAGAAACACCATCTGCTTGTACTTCATATCCTCAGCCTCACGTGGCAAGGTGGCAAAAAAAAGGATTAACATCTGTCAAATGTGAGATCCTTAAGGAGCCCCCCACACACATCAAATTGGGACCCCAAAGCATGACATCCCCAGGGGAAAGAATGAACTAGAAAGGACCCACCATCTCTCCCCCAATCACATGAGAATGAAAAGCAGGTTCTCTTGGCATTACACAATGCAGGAAATGAGAAAGGTAGGAAAAACAAAGTCTTTGGGAAGCTGTGGCCATCCCAGGCACATATCCACAGTGGGGATGGGACAAGGAGTCACAATCCTAAAAATGGTTTAAAAAGAGACCCTGGCTGGCAATATTCCAGGAAGACTGGCAGAGGCGACACAGTACTTCTTGGAGGAGAGCACATTCGTCCTGGAAACCCCCTAATAAAACTGTGAGGGCAATAATCAGTCAAAATAACCAGACACACAAAAAAGAGGCAGCACATGTGAACTAAGAACAACAGTAGAAATAGGCTGCACAGATTTTTAAGTCTTAGAATTATTAGATGCATTAAAAGGCAACCTACATCATTTAGAAAAAAAGAACAACAAATTTTAAAATATCAGTAAAGAACAAGAATCCATAAGAACTAACATAGCAGATTTTTAAAAGAACCAAATAGAACTTCTAGAAATTACAATAGCCAAAATTTAAAACCCAGTGGCAGTAGAATACAGAAATAAGAAATATGGAAATATGTAGTTCTGGAGAATTAATGTGTAATTCAGCAGAGAAAGAATAAAAAAGGAAAATGCAGATATGAGAATGAGATGTAAAGGACTAAGAATTTCTAAAACAAATTTCATTGGAATTTCAGACAGAAAGGAGAAAGAATAGGTAGAGGGAAGTTTAAAATCAATAATGACTGAGAATTTTTCATAATTAGTACAAGATACCAGTCTACAGATTTAAGAAGGCTAGTGAAACCCAAGCAGAACAAATAAAAACAATTCCACTCCTAGACAAACTGAGAATTTTTAAATCAAACGGAAGTGAATCAAACAGAATATCTTAAAAGGAGACAACAAGCAGAGTGTATTACCTTCAAAGAAGCTACAGTTAGACTATCAGCTGACTTCTCAATAGCAAAAGTTTCCAGAAATCAGTAGAATCATATATCTTCAATGTGCTAAAAGAAAGTACCAGCCAACCCAGAATTCCACATCCAGCAAAAATATCTTTCAATAAAGAATGTAATCTACTTTGTTTTTGTTTGGGTGAAAGGTGGTTTGTTTTAATACAAACAAAAGAAGTATAGTAATAAATTCTAAAAACTGTACTTTACTTCACAGTAATAAAGGTGAGAATAGCTGGACATTTATGGGAAGGTGAATATTTAATGTTTTCTTACACATCTCCTTTATACATACAATCACATGTTTTCTTTTATTATTAATTGGTTATTTACGTAACTGTGCTGTGGTTCTTCAATAGATAAGAAGACCCAAGGGTCGGGCACCATTTACCGGCTTCACTGGATCTCCTTCCTACACACTCAGCCACACTGTGCCCAGTTTGGGAAATATTTATTGACTGCTGAGACAGTCAAGAGTTCAAGACTGAATTCCTATGATCATAACTCATTTTCACCAAAATATACTTGGATTGTATTTTAATGGTTTAACATAGAACGTTAGATTAACAGTCCCTCTGATTTAACATTCTTAAACTTTATAATCAGTAAATATTTTGAAGCAAAACTTGAATGAATGGTAAGTGTGCTTCACAACTAAAGTAATCTGAAGTTCGTTCCCTCTTCCGCTATTTCCCTATGAACTAAGGTAATCAAGTCTTCGAAATTTGCAATTGTTTCTTTAATTCCAAACTATTTATTTCAAGCACCCAGTTAATTGGCAGAATGCCTATTTCTTCACACAGCTTTTTTCTATTATGGAGCTTCAAATTTTCTACTTTATGACATCTCCCTTATGTTATCTTCTGCACCTTTTTGGTGCACAATTACAGGCCTTCCAAATGCAATCTTTCTTAAGGCTCCAACTGGCAAATGTCTTCCAAAATAAATAAATAAATAAAAGAATTTGCCCTCCCCACTTTACAATGTAGCCCAGCAGAAAACTGCTCCACTTTACTTAGTTCTATGTTTTTAAACTATGTGGCAATTTGGACATTTTCAAAATCATTAGAAGAGAAGCTGCTAAACCCTGACTCATGAAAGATCTGATGAAGGCTGAAATTTTCCAAGTTAAGTAAATTTTCCAGTATATTACTATTGTTAGTAGTATGTTAATACCAATAAAAATATGGCTTTACTTAGCTAGGGAGAAAAGGATGAAACTTGCTTAGAGTCAATATGGACCAATGGTAAAGCCATGTTTATTCAAGCAAGTGGAGAATGAAATAAAAGAGTAGGGGAAAATAAGTTCAGAAAAACAAATTGATTTGTTATATTTTCTATTATAGGCCATGAGAAATTACATCTTTGGAACTTAAGTTTTTTAATGTCAGGTTGATTAAATTTATATATTTATATCATATATTTCAAATTCAAGCAGTTAATAGGATACAAGCTATTTTTTGTACCTGGGGTGAAGGGAAACGAGGTATTATTCTACGAGTTGCTCAAATACATATATTGGTAACTGAAAGTATTAGAAATCATTTTTATGACAAGGGTATCCTATTTGTTGATCCAATTCAACATTTTTAATTCCTCAAAAAATTATTCAAGCATTTGAGGTTGCCGTTGGCACAACATTCCACCCGTCAGCGTATCTCTGCTGCCTCCTTTCTGCCTTATCTTTTAAGATCCAGTTCAAATACTGTTAGCTCAAGATTAGTATTTGAATTAGTATTAGTGTTAATATTAGTATTTGCCTAGATTAATCCAACCCACAGCAACATTCTCTTTACTTTTCTGAAACTCTTATTGACTGTATCAAACATTCTTACATGTGATTATTTTACCTCGTTCTCTGTTTCATGAAAACAGCCTCTTTCCTGCTCTCCCAACTGTAAACATGTTAATGTAAAATCCTCTATAACATACAACACAATGCTGAATATCCACAAAGCATTTCTCAAATACTGGCTATAAAGTCATATCAAGGACAACAGTGGCTCCAGAATTTCTGTCAGGTGGGCTTAGGAGTAGAGTTCTATTAGCTAGGGACTTAAAGATACATTTGCACAGCAAGCACATTCTTTATAAACTGGATGGTCATGTGGGGTACCTTGGTAGGAAAGGGGCCGGTAGAAAGTTCCTCCAAGCCACTTCCTGATGCCCACAAGGACTTAGACAAGAGTCCCCACCGTCTCATACATGCATCCTACATCAAAGAGGGAGAAAGGCGCTATTCACCCATTTATCTTACTTCAGAGTCCACCAACAGCTTCTTGCCCTTGGTTATACCCCTATTAGTGATTCATCTGCACTCACGATATGGATTCAATACAGGAAGAAGCCATGCTGCGGCTCAGACAGGTTGGTTTTATTCAGGGATATCCGGTTCTCATCGCTACAGTAGGACAGGAAGCAGCAGTACCTGCAATGCCCAGGGACCTCCCTGCCCTGCCCCATCAGCTCACAGCCCTCCTTCTACGCCTCTACATCAGACATGTGAGATAGGAGCTCCTTTCAGCCTTGAGGAACCTACAACATTAATATGACCCTCCCTGTAACAGCCATCACATTCTTGTAACACCGTAAACGTGGATTTTACCCACATTGTGATATAATAGCTTCTCTTTCCAAAGCCTGAACTCTTACCACACCTAAATTGGCCATTTTAATTCTATGTCCTCAAAATTGCCAAGAGAGAGAAAACACCGAATTCATATATTCTAGATCCTTTATATTGTTTTCTGTAATGATCTTGACGTTGATCTGTTACTCAAAATATTAGTCACTTGGATCCTTGTCTATATTTTCCTTGCTACTGCTAGTTTTAAGTCACAAGAAAAAGGCGAAGTTTTCATTTCTGTTCTGTAGAAACAATTAAGAACAGCCTTGGGAAACTTTTAAGAGAATTTTATGCTGCATCTTGTTCACTTTGTTTATTACCTCCGGTAAGATCACCACAATCCAAAAGTGAAATAGCTTAAGGAATCCAGAAAGCTAAGCAGCAAATGCAAACACCTGTGTATGTGTTTGCATTCATCCTTGGTTCTCCTATTCCTTAAGCAAAATGTTATAGTAACAGCAAATGTGTCTGCCAACACAAAAGGGTTTTATTAGGCCTCAATTGTCCTGTTTCCCTGGTCTTATGAAATAGCTTTTTAATTTAGTTTCAGTTTTTCAATAAGAAACAATTTCAATAGATTTTCCATATGAATTAAAATCTTCCCCTTACCTACCATAATCTAAACTCCGTATATTGAGAGCTAATACAAAGCATTAAATGCTAAATACAAAAAAGAAAGTAAAAATCTACAGCCATTTCAAAAGGTCACACAAAAATCAAGAAGCCTGTATGGTACGATGTCTTGAGTAACTTACGTTTGCTTTTATTCATATATTTATACCCCTTTCTATTTAAGAAAGTACCTTAAATCTCCCATAGCACCCATACTGTGCCCTAAACATATCTCGTAGTTCACCATCTCTTAGATAAATTGAATTTAGTAAGCAGAAAGGATTATCCACAATCTATGCTATAAAATAAACTCATTAATTCAGGCTATTTTAAATTTCAGCAAACTCAGAAGGTAAGAGCACTGTATAAGAAAATCAACTACCTTATAACTTATTACCTCACTTCCCAGGGTGCTGAAACATAACAAGGTATCTTTGGAAGTAAAGAAGACCCAAAGGATCCTCAGACTGCTGGCAGATCTCAGAGATGTGGCAAGCATCTCTCCTTCAAAATTAAAAAGCCATAAGCTTCTCAGCTAACTCTTTTCAAGCAGCTTCACCAATCAAATTTCTGAAAGGTAGAAAGCTTTTATTAACAGTTTGCCCATTTCTGCTCCTCCTGAGTAATCTGACCTCCCTCAGAGTTAGCTTCTCTACTCACCTGATTATCAGGATTTCATTTACTGTTAACCATAGTTTTGAGTTGTATTTTAACTACATTTCATAAAGTTGTTCTAAATTATGGTAGGGTTGTTTGCGGGTGTCTGGGGTACACTGTTTTGTTGTGTTTTCAGCTCACACTAAATAACCCATAAGCTCTAACTGAGCTATAGATTCCAATCATCTATTACTGCATAACAAATTACCCCCAAAACATGGCAGCTTAAAACCACCACCATTTTGTTCTATCTCCCAATTTTGTTGGTCAGAAATTCAGAAAGGATGCAACTGGTAATTCTTCCACTCCATGTCGTCACTAGGGGTACTGAGCTGATGAACAGATTGATGTGAAGAGTCCACGACAGCGTCACTCACAAGGTATCTGGCACCTTGGTGGGGATGGCTGAGAGGCTGGGCTCCCCTGGGACTGCTGGGGAGTAACAAGGTGTGGCCCCTCCAGCATGGCAGTTGCTCATTTATACCAGGTTTCAGAACAGATCTCTCCAGCAAGTCTCAGCAAGTCTAGTTAGACTTCTTACATGGCCCCTCAGGACTCCCAAAGTACATGTGCCAGATTCAGGAAGAGGAAGCAGCCAGTTGCTTAAGGTCTGCACCAAGAAACTGGTACAGTGTCACTTCCGCCATATTCTATTGGTCAACGTAGTAACAAAACCCACAGCACTCTATTTCCCTCTATCATATTATAGTAACTTGTTTTTAATCTTCTGGGAGCTAAAAAATAACCGAATTTTAAAACAACTTCTCCTTTTACCCTTTGAATTAAAATGTCAATAGTGTTTACGATCAGGGATAGTCCAGATGTCAGTCTAGCACTTATCTGTACATTATTTATGCATATCCCTAACCCCTCACACTACATAAAAAGCAAGAGTTGGACTAAAATCTGTGCTTACTCATTTCAATAAAACTCTGGTATTTCAAATTCTATTAGCTTATCTTATACAACTAAAGTTCTTATGATTTTTTACTGTACCTGTATTTTTCTTTCCTTTTTTTTTATCAGTTAAAATTTAGGGGTGACAATGGTTAGTAAAGTTACTAGGGTTCAAGTGTACAATTCTGTAATACATCATCTATATATCACATGTGTATTCACTACCCAGTCAGTTCTTCTTCCATCACCATATATTTTACCCCCTTTACCCTCATCTACCAGGCTCCTCCCCCCTTACCCTCTGGTAACCACTAAACTATTGTGTGTGTCTATGAGTTTTTGTTTCTTTGTTTGCTTTGTTCCTTTATTGTTTTCAGTTATATATACCACATATCAGTGAAATCATAGGGTTCTCTACTTTTTCTGTCTGACTTATTTCACTTCACATAATAATCTCAAGATCCATCCAAGTTGTTGCAAATGGCATTATTTCATCTTTTCTTATGGCAGAATAGTATTCCATTGTGTGTATATACCACAACTTATTTATCTGTTCATCTATTGAAGGACACTTTGGTTCTTTCCATGTCTTGGCCATCGTAAATAAAGCTGCAATGAACATTGGAGTACATACATCTTTACAGATAAATGTTTTCAAACTTTTTGGATAGATACCCAGGAGAAGGATTTCTGGGTCATATGGTAATTCTAAATTTTTTGAGGAACCTCCACGCTGCCTTCCATAGCGGCTGCACCAATCTGCATTCCCAACAGTGTATGAGGGATCCTTTTTCTCCACAGCCTCTCCAACACTTGTTCCTATTTGTCTTCTTGATGATAGCCATTCTAACTGGGGTGAGATGGTATCTCGTTGTGGTTTTCATTTGCATTTCTCTGATGAGTAGTGATGTTGAGCATTTTTTCATATGTCTATTAGCCATTTGTATGCCTTCTTTGGAGAAATGTCTATTCAGGTCCTCTACCCATTTTTAAATTATATTGTTTGTTTTTTTTGTTGTTGAGTTGTACCTATATTTCTAGCTATCATTTTTGAATGACTCAAAGGGATATTAGGAAAAGAATCCAATGTTCTCCATATACACCAACTTTTGCAAATTTCATGCAAACTCTAGAATGGCAACAAACAATAATAACAGTTAATATTTATTCTGTGCTTACTATCTGCGAAGCACTGTTCTAAGTATTTTACATGTATTAATTCCCTGAAGCCTCCCAATCTTATGAGGTAGTACCATTATATTTTCTATTTTGCAGGTAAGGAAACCAAATTGGAGAAAAAAAGCTAGTACATGGAAGGCCAGTATTCAGCCCCAGGTGGTATGGCACCAGAGCCTGTACTCTTCCCTCTCAGGCCATATGACTTCCAGATTATCCCCACTGCTACAGCTTGCTACCTCATCCTATACTACCCTTGATCTTGGTGCAGGTCAAAGCACGATTCATAGGTCTCTACCTCAGATCTCCTACCCTAACACCCTAGGACTCCAATGCAAAACATCAAACATTTTCTGTTACTGGGCCATTTTACCTGACTCGTAATAGGGTAATGGAGTTTCCGCCTTGGTTTCCCTAGTCTTATCCCTAAATCAGCCACAGACACTTAAAAGTTTTCGGTCTTGGCTGTCCCTGAGAAAAAGACAACCTGGGAAGAATACAAAGGCTGGGGAATGTGGATCCAAATTTTTGCTCAGTTACTGAACAAAGATGCTCCCCCTGCTTCCTGGCATTAATACTGACCCATAACTGTTGACTGTTTTCCTGTCACATCTCAAGTTTGTTAAGAGGAAGATTCGGTCACCTGTGCGAAGAATCTGGCATACTTGTCTGTGATACACTTGTCTGTTTCCATGCCTGGTTTGAATGCACCTGCACATGACTCAGCTCCCTTGTGCTGTCTGATTCACAGCAGGATGAAAAAAAAGGGCCAGGAAAAAAAATCAGAGACCCAAAGAACCAACAAAGTTACAACTAAAGAATCTAACGAGCTCAGTAAAAAAGCCCAACAAAGTTCAATTCTTACACTTTGGGAATACTGAAATTCATAATGCCACTGTATGAACTAAGTCTTTGCTGCACAGCACTGTGTTATTCTGCCCTATAGTACGCTGGAAGTCTACAGACAACTACTGGTATTTGTTATTCCTTAAGTTTCATTCCTTAAGTTTCATAATTAGTTTGACAAGTTAATTTTAAATAAGGAAAGCCATCTTTGAAAGGTCCATTTAGACTTGTGCTAATAATCAGCATCTGCCTCTAATCAAACTGAAATGATTAGCAAATTAAACCCTTTAATTAGCATTTTGCATAATGTAGGCAAATTATGCTTCTTAGGTTTAAAAAGGTGAAACGGCGAATTTATGTGTTAGATATTCCTTTAAATCTTTATTAATTAAATAATTTTACCACATATACAGGAAAAATAAAGAAATATACATTAAGTTCAACTTAGTTTGCTAACACCTAGTACATCACACTATTTAGGCTAATTCTGTCATTCAAGGCAAATTAACATAATACTCAGAAGAGAAAAAAAACATTTTTTTCAATTTTCTCCATTAAGTCTGCAAGAGGTCAACTTTACCCAAACTATATTCAAATAGCATTTTTTAAAAAGGAAGGAAGGAAGGAAGGCAGTTCGAAGGACGGAAAGAAGGAAGGAAGTTCCAAGGAAGGAAAGGGAAGGTGGGGAGAGAAGGAGGGAGGAACTTCTTTGCTCTTCTGCCATTCAACACTGCAGAAGCCAAGGTTAATTTCACCAGACATTCAATTATACAGTTTTAAAGAAAAGCACTCATAAAAAGGTAAGTAACCTATTAATATTCTGTGTTAGACAAAGAGAAATCAGAGGACAATAAAGTAACAACACTGCCATCACAAGACAAGCAAACCCATTATTTTTACCTACAGAAACTACCCTCTCTAAAACACAGTGACACTTTTTTTTTCAGTATTTCCTCTCTTAACTGACTCACAACACAAAAATAAGCAATTCTGAGATTTAATAAATAAAGTCAAGTAGTAACAAGATCTTAAGGGATGGTGGAGGAAGCATACAGTATAGTATCATTTCTAACATATATGGAAACGCAACTTCCGATGAAGATATACATGGTCTTGGAGTTAGCCCCTGTGTTCTAGAATTAATCCTCTCACAAAGAAAAGAAGCAGCGAAATTCAAAAGTAGACTTTTCTCATGACTACAGATAGCAATCAACTAAAATCTTCAAATAAGGGCCGGCCTGGTGGCTCCAGTAGTCGGAGCATCATGCTCCTAACAGCCGAAGTCACTGGTTGGATTCCCACATGGGCCAGTGAGCTGCGCCCTCTACAGCTAAGATTGTGAACTACAGCTCTCCCTGGAGTATGGCTGCTGTGAGCAGCTGGAGCCTGCTGGAGGCTGCTGTGTGCTGCCCAGTGCTGCCGTGAGCGGTGGACCAATGACTGGCAACTGAATGCCTCAGCTAGGGGGAGCACAAGACTCATAATACCAGCATGGGCCAGGGAGCTGTGTCCTACACAACTAGACTGAGAAACAACGGCTTGAACCGGAGTAGTTAGGCGAAGAAGGGGGGAGGGGGAAAGGATATAGAATAAACTAAATGAAAACTGAGACAGAATAAAGAAAAAGCTATCCTTTCCAAATGCAAATTCCAGTCTATCTGTATGCAGATCCCAGTGCACATTTCGGAACAACCTGTATCTAGAGAACCAAACAATAGCTCTGATGTTCACTAATCAACCAAACAGTTCCAAAATTGTTTCTTTAAGGATTTACTCAAGTGGCAATATTTTTAATGTAATTTACAGTGCTTTGCATCTACAGGTACTGAGAAACTATCAGTCAGTTCAATGACTGGAAAAAAATGAAGTCTACATTCCAAAGGCTGCTTTTTTCAGGCATTTCTTAGTGGGTCTCAATTAGACAAGGAATCAACAGCCTAATTTTGAGCAACTACAGCTCTGAAGTGATATGACATATACCCAACTGAAAATACTAATTTCTCTTAACCCTTAAAATATCAAGAGAACAATTAAAAAGCAAGTGTAAAAAATTTAAACTCTAGGTGTATAAGCATCTAACACATTTAGTCTTTTTCATTTACTATTTAATAAACCCCTCTAACCCTTTAGTATTTTAAAGGAGAAGAAACATATAGACAACTGCAAAGCATGAACTTCGTTTCACTATTTTTTTCCCTTCTACACTAAATGTACTGTTGGACGTTAAAGTATAGTGCTTTGGCTCCCCCACATGACACTTCTACAGCATAATAATCCTGTCACAGAGAAAAGAAACAGATGCCAAATCTGGCTACAACTGAGTTCCTTGTAGCCCACGTTAATCGGAAGAAATGTGTCAAGTACTAGGTTCAGTTTCAGTATCATCATCCCTCATTTACCCCACTCTCTACCTAATCAAAGAAAAATATTATACATTCAACTAAGAGTTTATCTATAAGTCAAAAGGTGAAGGAATTATACAATTAAGGAACAAATGAGAAAACTGAAACTACTGTATCCAAGTTTGCATCACAAAGGAATTAATAGTCAAGAAAAGTGAGAGCTTTCTATAAAAATACCTTAAAGTGAATTAAGTAATTATGACAAAAATTAGTTCCAGGATTACAACTCACCAGACCTTCAAAAACCAAAAAGTTCTAATTTGAGAAGTAAAAATATTACTGCTAATAAGATCACTTGTTTAATTTTAAATACTATTCAACACAACTTCTAAAGTTAGAAGTATCATTCAGTTGTTTTATATGCACAGTGCTTAATAAATAATAATACAGCTAACCTTCAGTGTTTACTACATGTCAAGCCCTATACCATTTACATAGATCATTTCATTCAGTTTCACAACAATCCTAAGAGGGATATATTATTATATGATGGTCTCTATTTTATGGTAGAAGAAAATGAGGCATTCAAAGGTTAGGTAACCTACCCAGGGTCATTAAAAAAAACAGTATGACATTAATTTTCCCAGGTCTTCTCACTCATACTCTCTCCCTTAGCAATCTTCCACTACATCAAAAACTACTGTTACGTGGTATTTTGATTATATATTTCCAACCATGACTTCTTGAACACAGCCTAACATTTTGAATTGGTCACTGCCTATCTCCATTGGCCCACCAGCAATTGACTCACAAGCAATACTTTCACAATCAAATGTACTATCCTATCCCCGAAACATACTCCTATTCTTTGTCTCTACCATCACTAACATTACACTAGTCTAGTACTCTGTATATCAAATAACTTGGAGTCAGCCTCACTTCACATTCTGTTAGTCATCAAATCTTCAGGCTACTTCTGAAATGTCTACCCTATCTGCCCACTTCTTTGCATTGCCACAGTCACTTCTATAGGTAGTTCAGACCCTCATGCAGTCCCTTCGTTTGGTCAGTCATTCACTCAACAAATTCCCCTCATTTAACATTAACACAGAAATTGACAATATCTTTAACAGAACTCTGCCATAAGTATCCATATTCTACTACTTGACAATCCTTTTTTAAAAAAAACTTTTAATCATAATTATACAATAATAGACATTACAAAAATAGTACAGACAGGTCCCATGTACCCTTTAGCCCGTGTCCCTCAATGGTGCATCTTACATAACTATAGTACAATATTTAAACCAGGACAGGTGACGTTGGTACAATGCGTATATAGCTCCATGTCATTTCATCACATCTGTAGATTTGTGAAATGACCACAATTGAGAGTAATTATTTCTACCCTGAGGGTCTGAGTGAGAGCTAATTAATCCCATTAAGACTTTAATAGACTCATGCTCATGTTCAGTTAGTAGGCAAGTTCACCAGAAGATACAGGAAGTGGTACCCAATATTACCTGGCAGTCTTAAATCTCAATTTGGGTCTCAACTCTCCACTTCCTTATTCACTCCGCTACAGCAGTTATCGTCCTCGTACTAGATTATAACATATCAGTCCACACCTCAAAAACCTTCAACAATTCCCTCCTTCCCTTATCCTATCTGGCCAGCCTCATTTTCTACTTTTCCCCATAATTTAACGACAAACTTCCTTATCATAAAAATATACAACCCAAACCAAGATTAATGTGGGAAACAGTACATGAGTATATTTCCTTGAAATAAAAAAGGGAAAGAAAGAGTTAAAATAATGTTAAATGAACAGAGCATATATATGACAGCTAGGAGACCCCCAGAGGGGTAGGGGTTATGCTATGTTTAGGAAAAATGACATGATGACACTATGTCTGTGTTCAAGCTGGAAACGGGGAGAAAGAACGACACTGCATTAAGGAAGGGCCATCTGCTGTTGTTGGGGGGGCGGAGGGGGCAGCCCTCTGTCACCATCCTGTCCTCAGAACACAGATCCAGCAGCCACTTAGCTTCCACAAAGAGGCGGGGGAAAGACCTCCCTCTCACCTGCCCATCCCATCCCAAACCGTCCCTCAGGTTAACCTTCAGGACCTGCAGACTGACAAGCTAACTAAATTTCAGAGGTCCCTAAGTCCAAAGGCAAAGTTCTCTCAACAGTTTATGATGCCTGGAATTCCTCTACGGCATTCTTCACTCATCATCACCACCATCATCACGAATTGAAATGTAAATAAATATTGAAAAAAATTAGAATTCTTTTTATCATTAACATTCCTCAAAACTGCTATTTTAAGTCATAATCATAAATATGTACTGTCTAGGAATTATTTCCATACAAAGGTGATCTGAAGAGCAGAAACCTCCCTATATGGACAGCACAACCCAGAGGAGAAGGAGCCTTCACTATGCTCTATGTTCTATGAAGACAGCCCCAAGGGGAACAGAAAGGACTGAAGGTCCCACCCCAGGCGTATCAAAGGATCCGTGTGAGCAGATAGTCGTCTTGATTCTCTGCGTCTGAGAAGTCTGCGTGCCCTGTTCCACTGGGATATTGGGAAGCTCTGCGTTCACAACATATGAAGAGCTTTGAACCCTGTTTATGAAGGGGACTACAAAGAAGTATTATTGTGATGCTGCTTTTGGCTGTTTCCTTTATCTGCTATGCTCACATGTTGTTGTGGGTACTGGAAGTACACAATATTGAGGGTTTAAGATTAGACAAAAAAAAAAGGAAGACATGCAGATATAACTTTATCACAATGTACATTAGTATGAGTGAGGTAAACAATAGGTTTTTAAAAAGAGGATAATTCCATAAATAAAATATAAAATAAAAATAAAAGCAAAGTTATTTAAAACAAAATAACGTATGTATGATCAGGCACCGTGAATCAAATGATGTGATCAAGTAGATACTGTACCCATTCCTAGAAACTCTGTGAATGCAACAACTACCAATGCAGCCTGGTATAGTGTGTGTGTGTGTGTGTGTGTGTGTGTGTGTGTGTGTGTGTGTGTGTGTATTTTGGCGCCTCAAATACCACATCAGTGAAGTATTTTCCCAAAAAGGTAAACAGAAACATTAGGAACAAAACAAAGTATAGTCTTCCATCAATTCACACAGCAGTTGCATTTCACAAAAAATCAGGGTATATAAAACCATGGGAGGAGCGGACATTTTGTGTTTATTTATAAAATTGTTTGGTTCTAGATTCAGATCATTAGAAAACAGTTTGTTTTTTGTTTTTTTTGGTCCACATAAATGTAAACAGGAACATTAAAAAAATCAAGCAGGACATGGGAAAGATCATTGTACGGAACTATCCAGTGCACGGCAGGCGTTCCAGAATCTCCATCTCCTATCTACTAAGTGCCTGTAGCACCCACAAATCATTGTTACAACCATCAAAAATACCAGAGCTGTCCAGAATATCTAGTAAGGCAATATAGCACCCCCGAGTCCAGAACTCTTTGTCTGAACCAAGAAGCTGTCCTCCTAAAAGGGAAACAACCAGTGGATGTCCACAACTCTTCCTTTCCTCACCTGTTAAATTATTCCTATTTCAAGCATGAATCTACTCTTGGATTTTGGTTTACACTGATCTTGGAATATTACATGAGTCTACTGTTGAAATGAAACTAAAATATACGAGGTCAGACAATTAAGTTCCCAAACTCATCCTAGAAAAAGTGCTACACACCTCATTGCTGAATATCACTATGGTCACCTTTGGAGTACTCCCCTTGGGAATCTATGCACTGACGCCAGCACCTAGTCCTCCCTTCAAAGCAATTTTGGAACTCTTTTTCTGGAATGGCCATCAGAGCTGTCATTGTATTACCCTTGATGTCCTGAATGTCATCAAAATGTCTTCCTTTTAATATTTCCTTTATCTTTGGGTAAAGAAAGAAATCATGGGGGAGCCAGGTCAGGTGAGTAGGGAGGTTGTTCCAATAGTTATCTGTTTACTGGCTAAAAACTCCCTCACCGACAGGGCCAAGTGAGCTGGTGCACTGTAGTAATACAAGAGCCATGAATTGTTGGCGAAAAGTTCAAGTCATCTAGCATTTTCACGCAGCCTTTTCAGCACTTCCAAATAGTAAACTTGGTTACTTGTTTGTCCAATTGGTACAAATTCATAATGAATAATCTCTCTGACATCAAAAAGAGGTTAGCAACATCGTACAACAAGTTTGGGAACTTAATTGTGAGACTTCATACAATGTGATCAAAGAAATGTTTTTTAAAAAGGTACCAGAGAAGAAAAGCAACAAAGGGTATAGAAAAGCCATAAGCTAGATAATGAGCCCCTCAACAACAAAATTGTGTGAATAGAATGTTTTTCTTAGAGGCAGCACACATATTATATTGGGGAAACTACTAACAGTATATTTAATATGCTTGGTTTCCATTTCTGCCAAGAACCATCAGCTAAAATAAAACATCTTAGTAAAATTACAGTAATGTTTTAATTTCCTACATTAACGTAAATCTCTAATCTCACATTTGTGTTTGTATATTCCTTTTGATGGGTCCTGACACCTAAAATATCAGCATCTTTTCCACTTCATTTCATTACTAGTTAAGGTCTAGCTGGGAAGAAATCTGCTCGTACATTTGGTAACATGCTCTGTCATTTACTCATACACATTTCAAAAAATCTAGAGGACTGATTTTTGGGTTCCAGTTCTAGCACTTAACTCTGGGGAGGTTACTTAACCCCTTAGAGCTGCAGTTTCATCATAGAGCTGTTGTGAGGATTAAATTATATAATCTACATAAAGCATTAAGCTTAGTGTGTGGCACTCAGTAAACAGACAACAAATGTCAGCTACTTCTGTCTCCTTACATCACTGGATAGACGAAAACCTTAGTAAATCCACTGCTCAGTGTTATTCAGTGTTCAATAAGTACTCCTTCCTTAGGCAACAAGAACCTCCCCCCACCACCCCCCCATGCAAGTTCCCAAATAGCCCTCTGGATTTTCTAACATTTACGCAGAGGCCTTACTCCTTGGATCAACTAAAAGGAGTTGGAAAATATTTAGCTATTAGGCTCTACTATAGATGACAGAAGGTTTCCCTTGCCCAAGGCATCATGGGACACTGGAACTGGGAGAGCAAAGATGAGCAGGAAAAAAAAGCCAGCGAGTTGGCAGGGATCAATAGCTGGTGTATGGCACCATGACTCTGAAAGCAGGAAGATTAACCACCAGTGGCAGGTAGAAAGTGAATGGAGAGAAGCGCAGAATAAGATTTCCATGGCTCTGTCTGTGTGCCTTCAAAGGGATAGGCAGTGGCAGGATGGAGATATTAACAGGCACTAGGCTAATTAAATAACATGTTACTGCAACTACTTCCTCCTGCCTTCCTAACTCAGATTTAGCCACTCAGTGACTGGAAATACAAAATTATTTCTCTCTCTTTTTCTTACCTGCAACTCCAATTAGCCCTCCACATCCCTGGTTCTTACTGTCATTCAAAGACCTAGGATAAGGCAGTCTGGCCTAAGGCTGAACTAGACCATGACATGACTTCAACTAAAAAGTTTCAATTTTCAGGGAGTTTGGGGGGAACAGGAAAACGTTAGGAAGATTACAGAATGAAAAATAACGTATACATTAAAAAACTCAGTATCACTTTTTTGGAGCACCTTCAGAAAACATGAGTAACACTTTAAAATGTAAATGTTTAACTACAGAATATAAGAACACTAATGATGATATTTAGTATAATTAATTTCGCTCTTTCAGGATCTAAATACTAACATGAATATAACATTGTAAGATAATTAGGACACAACTATATGTGGGAAACTTTGACTAATTTAGTCATACATTTTCTTCAAGGGCAAAGTCATAGGCACAAACTCTTCAACAATGAGAACACAAGGAATTCTATATTCAAAAGCTGTACGAAAACTTTAAAAAAGAGAAATGACTCTTGCAAGTTATTTTGAAAATTTCTGCATATGTTAATTTTAGCCTTCAAGGGTAATTCAGCTTGAAGTTTCACATTTAGTCATAGCATCTCGAGGTTTAAACTATCTTATAATGAGCAGAATTTAATTTTGTAGCTTGATAAGGAAAATCCAAATTCTGTGAATTTCTAAAATATTGCCACTAAAGACCATCTGCCATGGTGTATTTTTACAATTATATGCATAAATGGTTAGGTCTCAATTAACTAGAAAATTCAGTGAAACTTTTCCTCATTCCCCAAATATAATAGTATAGATACCCATCAAATATATATAAAATAATACAGGGTTGGCTTCCATAATTATTTCATTTGAAAAAAAACACTGTGAGAGTAAAATCATTAAAGTATTTGTGGAGTCTGCTGATAGAAAGGAAGCCCTGTGTCAATGCCTTCATTTAAATCATTTGGAAAGAAGTTAAAGGTATGCAATTGTAATAGAAACACATAAAAAGCTCCGTCTGAATCATAAATTTTCCTACATAAAATACAGAACAAATTGAAATTTACTAACCAGCATAATCCCTCAAATTCAGTTCAATAGAGAAAGCTAATTTCATATATAACATATATATTTCACCTAATATTTAGCCCCGAGAAAGGATAAACATACCATGTTACTGTACTCATCTAAAAGATCACCTAGTGTTCATGAAACAAAATAGAGGCAAATTTTTTGAACTGACTACTGTTTTCTCTAGAAATTAATTCAAACATTTACTCAACACAGATAACACCAGGTTTAGAACCATTAAGTAATTCAACTCAAACTTGCCTACTTTACATTCTTGGAACATAAAATGATTTATTTCCTCACTCTGGAGATAAACTTGACCCTTCAACTGATTATTAATCCTTTCCCCCTCTGTTGCTTTTAGTTCTGAAATTTGAGAATGTTGAGAGTGTTTGTCTTAGGATCCCACTTCACTCTTCTCTAGACTCCTTTCCACTGCTGTCATAGTCAATGGTTTGTCAGAAGTCTTGTGAAAAACTTCCAAGTTTATCAAACACATTTGTTCTCTACAGTGTTTTATTTTTACATCTGTGTGTCCTGTCTCAACTACATCATCTGACTCTCTACTGGCTGAAATTTATTCTGTGTCAAAAAGAGAGAGTAAAGTTACACATATTTCTTCTTTTTGCACATTCTTCCTTTCTTCCACGTTAAAATCACCTTGTAACTTATTAACAGGCTTATAATAATTTGTAAACATATCTCAGAGAGTAGTTATAAAGAGAGTCATATATATTAGATGAATGGCACTTTCATATTTTAAGTAATAGAAATGGGAGTTGACCACAATGATGAATGCATATTCCAAAAGAGCTACAACAGCCCAAACTGAATCAACTAACTGTGAAAATGATATAAGGGCCAATATGATCAGAAAACCATGGCTACCTTAACATCAACATACAAATATCTAAGAAATAACGATACACGAGCAAACATCAAAAACTATTTTGAAAGTCTACATATGTAAATCTATTAAATCAATGTTCCAATGTTAACTGGATAAAGGCATCCAAAAGTTCCTAATAAATTCATATAACTGACATTTTTAATAACAAATGATAAACTAATTCATGTTCACTAAAAAGAAGTTATCAGCCAAAAATGACATGAAATAATTTCTAAGAAGAAATTAAGATTTCAAGCTAAGAGGGATAAGAAACAAATTTTAAAATGTCAGGTTCAAGATAAGGAAAACTATTATAAAATAAGCAAAAATAAATAATTCAAAGTTTCACATGTATTTGTTTTCAGTGAGCAGGGTAATAAGGTTATCAGCCACACTGGCTTTCACTCAAAAACCCGTATTTCCTAAACATTTTGACAATTGTATAACACTAGTTCTGTTTAATATGCAGTGCAGTTTTCATTTGTGACCCACAGAATACTCTCCACATCTTTTAAGATGATCACCTTCACTGTCCCTGCCATCTGTACTATTCTAATGAAAAACATTCTGACAATGAACCTACTGGCAATTGAAATCAAATAAAAAACATTTTTTGACTGTCCTGAAAAGCTTTTTAAAAATCAAGGTAAATTATAAGATGCTGTACAGACTCAGAACTGCAAAAGCACGGAGACCGTTTGCCTGTGAGGCTGACAGCTGTCAAAGCCTGACCTTTCCCTAACTGGTCAACTGAAGAAGCACTAATAGAATCTGTTTAACCTTACCCACTCACCTTTAATGCGACACAAGAGTAAGTCAATCAACTCAGCAACGAGAGAGCCAAAACAGTCCCCACAGACAGCAATATTTACTCCTAATCCTTCCTAGAAATTTCAGATTGAAAATCCAAAGTATTTATTACACATAAGTCAAAAAAAATGAAAAGTACCAGTTTTCCTTTTTGAAAACTTCATATTAAGGCTTTCTGTTGTATGTCATAAAGATTTAGAATCTACTAAACCCAAATATAGACTAAAAAAGCTAAAGTATGAAAGCACTACCAGAGCCAGAAACAGAACACAGGAGTCCCAGATCTGGTAATTAGCCCCATTCACCTCCTCCAAATTTTTATCAAATAAAATTATATCAGCCGTGACAAACTGAACAAAAACAAAATTTAAGAGAAAAAAAACGATGTAAAGAAATGAATTATCTCTTTTTCTACATTCTACATCAAGGCAAAAACAATGCAATTTGGTTATAACACTGCATCTCCTAACGTAAAAATGTATTTTACAGAATCAGATCAATAGCAAAGTCACCGCAGCATTAATGAAACTGAAAAGACAGAGAAATGCACACAAACACAGCACACACATACACACTTGGAAGTCCACACAGACTCGAAGATGTGTGTGCCAGCAATCCAGCTTCTGGGACATGGAAACAAAGATGGCTCCCCACTCCCCACTGTTTCTTTCGGCCTTGACTTAGGCAGCAGACTTACACACCAGAGACCAGCTTAGGCGACAATTAGTAACTGTTCCCTAACCCTTGCTTTTTCCTGAGGGAAAAACATGAGAAATGAGTCTAAAAACACCACTTCAATCTGCTTTAGCACAACAGTTTTTAAATGCAAACAGAATATTCTAATCAAAGTGAAGAAAATTTGCGTGTTCCTATTAATGAAATGGCAAAAGTAGGGAGAGGGAAATCTACAAGAAGCTAGGGGCAAGCTCAATTACCAGTATCAGATGCCATGGAAGAGTACCAGAAGAGGGAAAAGGTCTCTGCCAGGAAAATGATTATAATGTACCACAGGAATGATTTTTCTGACAGGCCCCCTCCAATGCTTTCTCCCTCTGTCTTCCATGAATCTCCACCAGTTACAAACACTTGATCAAGTTTTATATTCTAGTGTTTATTTCAAAAACAAAAGGCATAATGTTTTTCACATTCTACCCAAAGTTCTGATAAACGTCCTAAGAGTACTTACTGCGTCCATCCTATCCGTCCACTGACTAGCACTGAATTAGAAAAACACAAGAAGCCCAAGTTACTGTTCCTTTTAGAAACTGTATAGAACACCCCCTCCCCACGAC